>NC_090656.1:171849825-171997325 GCF_040937935.1 Hyperolius riggenbachi | reverse complement strand
CAGATATTATCAATCGAGCCACCAGCAGCTCGATTGATGAAGAACAAACTGACCGTGTATGCCCAGCATAAAGTGCTACAGAAGATGTCAGTGCTATATAAATACATAATAACATGGTAGGACATTGGACTATGATTATGGCAGGATTAGAGTGTGAGCTCCTCTGAGGACAGTCAGTGACATGGCTATGTACTATGTAATGTGCTGCAGAAGATGTCAGTGCTATATAAATACATTATAATAATATGGTAGGACATTAGACTATGACTATGGCAGGATTAGAGCTTCTCTTGGGACAGTCAGTGACATGACTACGTACTCTGTAAAGTGCTGCAAAAGATGGCAGTGCTATATAAATACAGTACATGATAATAATATGGTAGACATATTATGAGACAGACTATGACTATGGCAGGATTAGACTGTGAGCTCCTCTGAGGACAGTCAGTGACATGACTATGTACTCTGTAAAGTGCTGCAGAAGATGTCAGTGCTATATAAAAACATAATAATAATATGGTAGGATATTGGACTGTAACTATGGTAGGATTAGATTATGAGGACAGTCAGTGACATGAATATGCAGGGTAGCTCTAGAAACTTTTAAGTGACAGTGCTATGTAGATACCTATGCACACGTAGCAAAAAATATGCATGCCCACACACTGGAAAGTGGCTGTGACCATACAATAGAAAGTGCCCATGGTCATATTCGGTCATGGACAAGGCCAACTTTACTTTAGATAAGTAGCAATGTTATTCAAAGAGTTAGCCCACCCAGAATAACAAGTATCCTTTGAAGTGACCGGAGCACTGGAATTTACTGTACTGTGTTTACTAAAAACGAACCTTCCTATAATCTTGTATACACACCATACAATTTTTTGGCAGATTTACCTGCCAGATCGATTATTTCCAGCATGTCCGATCTGAAGATCGATTTTCTGAGTGATTTTCTGATCGATTTCCATAGAAGTAAATGCTCAGAAAATCAATCGATCTTCAGATCGGACATGCCGGAAATAATCGATCTGGCAGGAAAATCTGCCAAAAAATTGTATGGTGTGGATACAACATAAGGGAGGTTATTAATGATGTGTGCCGCTGGGTAGAGCACCATTACTTACCTACAGCCCATACAACATGTGCCATCTTCTCCACCTGATCACCAGGTGGTATCAGCTTTTATAATACCTGGCATAGTTACATGCATGCCACAATGCATGCTGGGAGATGAGGTCCCTGGATGCGAGTACAACACTGTACTTGCATCCATGGACTACATCTCCCAGCATGCATTGCGGCACACATGTGTATGACTGCCAAGAATTACAAAGTGAGCAGAAGCTGCCGGTTGCGTGGAGAAGATGGTGCATGTTGTTTTGGCCGACGTACAAAGATCTACATTAGGGCTAATGTCCCCTGAAAATATAGAATGTAGATGTGGTAAATATGGTAATTGTTAAAGAACACCTGTAATATCATTAAAAAAAAATTAACTTACCTGGGGCTTCTAACAGCCCCCTGCAATCGCCGCGTGCCTGCACCGGGACAAAACGATCCTCAGGTCCCCTGCCGTGGCTCACTTATGTTTTTCCGGTCAGGCGCGGCCACAGCGCTTGTGCAGCCCTGGCCACGGCTTCCTGACTCCCGCTCACATAGCCGAGTGCATTGGCCGCAGTACGAGAAAACCTTGTACTGCACCTGTGCAGGACACTCCCGGGGATTTGAGTGGGAGTGAGGTCGTGTGCAGCCAGGGCCGCACAAGCGCAGTGGCCGCGCCTGACCGGGGAAACTAAAGTGAGCCGCGGCGGGGGACCTGAGGATCATTTTGTCCCGGTACGGGCACACAGCGATTGCAGGGGGCTGGTAGAAGCCCCAGGTAAGTTATTATTATTATTTATTTTTTTAATGATATTACAGGTGTCCTAAATGCCATTAGCAGCAATGAACCAGGACGTAGTACCAAAGAAAAAAAAAATACACATATCCATACAGGAAAACAAGGGGCTTTACTGCAGCAAATAAAACAAGTAACCAGCAGGGAAAGGGTGTAAATTTACACACAGGCAGCATCAGCCATAAATCTGCCATGCTGAGGGGAGCAGAGAAGGAATGAATAGCCAGACAGAGAGAAAAGCAGCCCATACACTCAGCCGATTTTCTGGCCGACCGATCGATCCCGATCGATCGATTGCAAATCGGTTGGCCAATCGACCGATCGACGGCCGATTTCGATCGATTTCGATGGATTTCCATCGAACTTGCAGGGTGGAAAATTTAGGTCGATCTGATGAGATTGCTTATCAGTTTGCATTGGCCTTAATGGAAATCTGATGGCAAAAAAATGCCATCAGATCGAATTTCAATAGATTTCAAACCGAAATCTATTGGAATTCTATCCTGGTAAAAAATGTTCTAAAAACGCATCAGATAGATCAGAAATCTATCTGATGATCTATCCGCTGCTAATCTGACGAGTGTATGGCCACCTTAAGTCAGGAGATAAAGGAATGTCAGCCAACAGCTTACCAGGCTGAATGCAGACACACGGGGAGAGACACACAATGAGAGGGAGGGGGAAGGAGAGAGTCATGCTCCCCTCCTCGGCTGGCTCTGCCATCACTTCTGATTACAGACAGAGAACTCCTCGGGTCTCAATCCGCGCAGGCTGCTCAGTAGTGTTGTCCGGATCATGAACGATTCGGATCTTTGATCCGAATCTCTTTTGTGAGTCGAATCATCCGAATCATCAAAATGAGTGATTTGGATCGCAAAAGGGGCAGGGCCAGGAGCGACACGCCCCCTCTCAGCGGGCAGTGGGGTCCTGGAAGCAGAGCAGAGATGGATCGCTCTGTTGGAGGGGAGCCAGGGACAGGTAGATGAGAGAGAGGGGACATGGGTGCCACTGCCAGATATGTGTAGAGCACACATACTGGCTATAATGTGCTGCTCATTATAGGCTGTCTGTTCCGTAGTGCTGCACAGTCTTCACATGGGAAGCTTTTGGCTCAGCACAGCTCAGTAACTTTGCAGACACTGTGATTGCTGTGCAATATGATCCTCCTGCACTCAGCACTAAACAGCTGCACTTCACTTTGGGAAATGCTTTATTTCACTGTGCGAGGTTTGCATTCAAGGTATACAGATGAACATGTAGGTGAAATACATGTGAAGCATATGATTGCAGCATGTGGCTATTGTGTGCAAACAAACATTTCTGCTCTCTGCTCGTCCCTCCTCCCTTCTCTGTCTACTCCCTGCCCTCTGTCCATCTTCTCCCCTTCTTTGTGTGTCCACCCCCCTCCCCTTCTCCTGTCCTGCTAGTCATTTCACCCCCCGAATGCTTCCCTTGCAAAATGATCCGAGATTCGGATCAATAATCCGATTCGAATCATCCGGATCATTGAAAAGATCCGAACTTTGCATCTCTACTGCTCAGCGCTCCCTCCTGACAGGCTGCTCAGTGACGTCACGTAGAGCACGCAGAAGCTGGACGTATCAACAGGAACAGCACCATGGGGGAGAGAGCCTGAGGGGGAGAACAGCCTGCAGCCTTATCTCAGTTAGAAGTATTATTGTAACAAACCAGGCGTCTCCCCCTCTGCTCTTGTGGAACAGTCCAAATTACCGGCTGGATACATTGCTGGTAAAAACATTTTTCCAGCCGCTGCTTTTTTATTCATTTTCCGGCTGGGCCGGAGAGATACAGGCCGGGTGGCAACCCTACATCTATGGTGTTCCTGGCAGGCATGAAATAGCTTTGTAATGCATCCAGTGTTTTGTGTACATCCTGTTTGTCAGTGTCAGACAGTGTGAGGTGCTGGTAAACACGCAGACAATCTCTTCCCATCACTTAGCGTAAGGTTGCAGCCCTTACTTTGGGGTCTTTCTTGTCCAGTTCAGTAGCAACCTCATAATCCTCCCACTGTGATCCGAAGAATCTCCAGTTTGCTGCAAGGTTTCCTGTGCAGGCCATTGCACCCAGGACTGGTATGTTGTGTGTAGCCATTTCTCTCTGTGTGGCTGCTGAGATGCTAGATTAGTATACATGAACAGCTTTCGGTCCTGATTGTGCAGTTTAATAGCTAAAAAACACCAGTTCTCTTCCCATCTTTTGGCACCATGTTAGCTCAGCCTCATGGTCAGTGGAACAACAACAAAACTTTATTTAGACACAACATTAACAACCAACCAACCAACCAACCAGAATGCAGTACCTAGAATGCAGTACTCTTATGTCACTGTAGGTGGAGCAGACACATAAATCTCAATCTCCTAACAGGTGGGTGGCCCTGTTGGAAGACTTGGTTGTACTGAGGTTGAGGTGATAATTGCTATAAGGGGTTGGGAGGAAGAGTTCCATTTGGGCTATGCTTGCTCTAGGTGTCATATTGGCGCCATGTGTTAAGGGAATGAAGAGAGGTCATGGTGGCTGCACATGTTACATGACCACTGGTGGATGGGGCCCCTGGCCCTGGGGTTCACCATGGGAATATTGGGAAGTGTGGACATAGAGAAACCCCATCCAACTATTGCAGGGACCCTTTCATTTGTAGTTATTTATTTAGAATATATGGAGTAGAAGGAAGGTGGGGCAATGTCTGCTCCCTCAGACAAACATTTCCTAGATCAAAGCTAGACATTCGCCCTTAAAGAGACCCTGTAACAAAAAAAGTTCTCCTGGGGGGTACTCACCTCGGAAAGGGGGAAGCCTCAGGGTCCCAATGAGGCTTTCCCCTCCCCAGTAGTTGCAGGCAGTCCAGCGCTGGCTCCCCCAAAGTGTCCGGGAATCCTCCCTCGACAAGGATGATAAGCGCTGATTTATTTACCTTTCCTGGCTCCAGCGGGGGCGCTGTTGCGGCTTTCTGCACGGAGATGGGCGAAAATAGCCGATCTCCGTCAGGTCCGCTCTACTGCGCAGGCGCAGGAGACTTGCGCCTGCGCAGTAGAGCGGACCAATAGAGAAAGGCTATTTCCGTCTATCTCCGAGGTGGAGAGCCGATACTGCACCTGCGCTGGAGCCGGGAAGGTAAATATTTACATCCCTGCTGTTCGGGGAGCTTTGTCTCCACCGCCGCGGGACCTAGGAGGAGGGGGAACCCTTAATTGGATCCGGAGGCTTCCCCCACCCGAGGTGAGTACCCCCCAGGGGAGGTTTTCTTCGTTACAGGTTTTCTTTAAACAGTGTGCTGACTAGCTACAGTATGCACTCCAGTACATTTTACTGTCATATGTTAACAGAGCAGCTGATTGTAGAGAGACGTCCAAATCCACCCTCCACATCTGGCTTTAAGCATGATTTATTTTTCTTTTGAAAATGTTTCTCCAGGTTTAAATGTATGCTGCTATTTCTGTTACAGAGACACTGAAGCGAAAAAAAATAATAATTATGATATGATTTGGTTGTGTATCATGGATAATTACTAGAACGTTAGTAGCAAAAAAAATCTTCTCATATTTTTAATTTCAGTTATATAGTTTTTTTTTTATAACATTGCATCATTCTCTAATATTTGCAGTTTAACCACTTCACCACTGAGGGGTTTTACCCCCTGACCACCAGAGCAATTTTCACCTTTCAGCGCTCCTTCCATTCATTCGTCTATAACTTTATCATTACTTATCGCAATGAAATGAACTATATCTTGTTTTTTCCGCCACCAATTAGGCTTTCTTTAGGTGGGACATTATGCCAAGAATTATTTTTTTCTAAATGTGTTTTAATGGGAAAATAGGAAAAATGTGGGGAAAAAAAAATTATTTTTCAGTTTTCGGCCATTATAGTTGTTAAATAATGCATGCTACTGTAATTAAAACCCATGAAATTTATGTGCCCTTTTGTCCCGGTTATAAAACCGTTTAAATTATGTCCCTATCACAATGTTTGGCGCCAATATTTCATTTGGAAATAAAGGTGCATTTTTTTCAGTTTTGCGTCCATCCCTAATTACAAGCCCATAGTTTATAAAGTAACAGTGTTATACCCTCTTGACTTAAATATTTAAAAAGTTCAGTCCCTAAGGTAACTAATTATGTATTTTTTTTAATTGTACATTTTTGAATTTTTTTTTAATTACAAAAAAAAAAAAAAATGGGGAGTGTGGGAGGTAATGAGTTAATTTTTTGTGTAAAAGTCATTTATTTGTATGTGAAAAATGTGTAGGGTGTAGTTTACTATTTGGCCACAAGATGGCCACAGTAACTTTTTGCTTTATTGCGACCTCCAAGCCTCCTTCCGGAAGCTTGGAGGAAGAATAAGGAGGCTGGACACGTGAGTTTCTTCTCACAATGATCGCGCTGCACATAGGAGAGCAGCGGGTCATTGTGGGGCTTAGATCAACGAACGGGAATGGATTTTCCCGTTCATTGATCTCCGGGCGAGCGGGCGGCGGCGGTTTTACTAGCGGCGGGCGGCGTGTTTACGAGCGGGAGCGCGGACAGCGTCGGGAACGCGGAAAGTACGTGTTTCTCCGTCCCTGGTTTTTAAAGGATGGAAAAAGGGGCGGAGAAATACGTACGCGCGGGGGTAAAGTGGTTAAACACTACTCAGCATTCTAAATGATTTTACAGAGCAGACCAGTGGACATTTGAACCCTTCTCTGCAGAGAAAAAGAAAATACTTTGACAGACACTTGAGATAACAAGCTTCAGAAGACAGAGCTCTCTGCGACTGTCCTGGAGCTCAATGGCTGAAGTTTCTTAAAGAGACTCTGCAACAACATTTTCAGCCTTAATCTAATCTTCTTTCCTTTGTCAACTTTATTGGCTCAGGTAGGAATGTGCTGCTCCGCTGTGATAGGTAGAAGTTATACACACCCCCTCCAGGCTCTGTATGAGTCACAGACTGAGCTTCTCTCAGCCACGTCTATTTGAAAAGGGCTCCTGGAAAAAAGGGCTTCTGGTGTAGCCCATATATACTAAATTCGGCTACAAAAAGTGCGCCTGGTATAGCCCATATGCCAACTTCGGCTACAAAGGGCACATGGTGTAGCCATATATGCCAACTTTAGCTACAAAGGGCGCCTGGTGTAGCCCATATATGCCAAATTCGCCTACAAAGGGCACCTGGTGTAGCCGAAAAAGCTAGTTTTAGTTCATTTAAGGATGCTGTTATAGGCAAAATTTGTTGAGCTATAAAAGGGCTCTAGATATAGCTAAGAAAAGTGATTATTATGACCTAACTGCTCCCTACTCTCACAAAGAACCCTCCCCTTATGGTGTTTCACCCTAACCCCCTAGGTGGTGCCTAACCCTAAGGGCTCTTTCACATTAGGGCAGATTTTCTGCGTTTCAACGCAAAGGATAAAGTTTGCGTTACCCAAGGTGAAATGAAAGTCCATAGACTTTCATTTTAGCTTTCACATATAATGCAGCCTTTTTGTGCGTTGCGTTCCACTGCACCCAGGCGCAGTTTTTTGGCCAACGCTAGCTTTATGCGTTACAATGTTAGTCAATGTAAAACGCACACTATGCGCGTTTTTAATCCGTTAACGCAGGCAATCAGTCCCAGAATGCAACAGAGGAACAATCTAGAAAGTTGACAACTAAAAGAAAAAAAAATTACCTGCGTTTTTCTATGTGCAGTAACGCATTGAAAACGGATTAAAAACGCACACTCACTGCAGTGCAACGCATATCAAAACGCAGTAAAAGGCGTACAACAAAACGTATGCTTTGAGCGTTCTCCAACGCAAGCTCTGATGTGAAAGAGCCCTAAGACCCCCCATTTGGGGCCTAACCCTAAGACTCCTCTGGTGGTGCCTAACGCTAAGACCCCCTGGTGGTGCCTAATCTAAGACCCCCCAGGCGGTGCCTAACCCTAAGACCCCCCGAGGTGGTGCCTAACCCTAAGAGTTCCCAGGTGGTGCCTAATCCTAAGACTCCCCAGGTGGTGCCTAACCCTAAGACCCCCCAGGTGGTGCCTAACCCTAAGACACCCCCCCTTCTGATGCCTTAAGGTCCGTACACACGCCGGACTTTAGGCAACGATGGGTCCGTCGTTGCCTCCCGCTGGGTGGGCGTGCCAGCGACAGTCCGGCGTGTGTACGCTCTGTCGTCAGACTGATACGGCTGTTTCTGAGCGATCCGCCCGGCGGATCGCTCAGAAACAGCCGTATCAGTCTGACGACAGAGCGTACACACGCCGGACTGTCGCTGGCACGCCCACCCAGCGGGAGGCAACGACGGACCCGTCGTTGCCTAAAGTCCGGCGTGTGTACGGACCTTAATCCTAACCTCCCCTGCGCCCTTGGATCAAAAATCTCAGCTATAAAAGGGTGCCCTTTTGCAGCAGAATCAAAAACCTTGTAGCTGAATAACAAAAATATGGGCTACAAAGGGCGCCCTACTGTAGCCGAAAACCTTGTAGCCGAATAAAAATATGGACTATAAAGGGGTGCCCTTTTGTAGCCGAAAAACTTGTAGCCGAATAAAAAATATGGGCTACAAAGGGGTGCCCTACTGTAGACGAAAACCTTGTAGCTGAATAAAAATATGGGCTACAAAGGGGTGCCCTACTGTAGCTGAAAACCTTGTAGCCGAAAAAAATAATATGGGCTACAAAAGGGTGCCCACTTGTAGCCTATATCAAAACTCGGGAGCCCTTTTCACCACCTTGTAGCCCATATTTGCAGAAATAACATTGATGTCTATGGAGGAGCCCTTTTCATACAGGCAGCTCAGGAGCCCTTTTCAACAGATCCCTCTCAGCCTATCACATGCTGGTTAGCAGCCATGTTTTTTTGTTCGTAACCACCATGGCCGTATTTCCGCACAGGCCTCCTAGGCCGGTTCCTAGGGCGGAAACCTGCCGCCAGAAGAGCTGGTGCGGGTGTCGCACACAGGCAGCAGATCAGTTGTTGAGCTGTCTGCTGCTGCGCTGTCCTCCAGTCTCTCCTGAGTGCGTGGTACACTGCACACACAGAGAAAAGAGCACCCTGCCTCTCCTCTCTCTCTCTGAGGGGCGGGGCTGAGCCAGCAGACAGGGAGATTTGAGTGGAAGGAGGAAGAGGCAGATAAGTCAGAGCTGGGACAAGGTCCTCCAGCACCCAAGGCTAAAGCAGCGTACACACGCCGGACTTTAGGCAACGACGAGTCCGTCGTTGCCTCCCGCTGGGTGGGCGTGCCAGCGATAGTCCGGCGTGTGTACGCTCTGTCGTCAGACTGATACGGCTGTTTCTGAGCGATCCGCCCGGCGGATCGCTCAGAAACAGCCGTATCAGTCTGACGACGGAGCGTACACACGCCGGACTGTCGCTGGCACGCCCACCCAGCGGGAGGCAACGACGGACCCGTCGTTGCCTAAAGTCCGGCGTGTGTACGGACCTTAAGACACCAAAGTGCCCCCCTCCATCCCTCCCACCCCAGCTGTCACACACTGATTGCTATTAGACTAAGAGGGCCACTGGGCCCACAACCTCCCCATCACCTTAATATCTAGTTATCTGGCTTGCAGTCACTGCTATGTATCCCCTTTTCTTATTTCTTTCTGCTTCATACACAATTAGGAATGACAGCTGAATGAATTGTGCGCCCCTTCCTACACTGCCCCTGAGGCTGGAGCCTCTCCAGCCTATGCCTCGGCCCGGCCCTGAGATAAGTACTATGCGTGTGGAGGTTTGAGGCATTACTGACAGTGTCAGGGAGTGTGATATTGCACTGTGCACTGTAGATTAGTTGTAGCATCAGAGAGGGAGAGATATGTGATTTTGTGTGCAGATATTTTACTCACTTGTAGCACCCTGCCTATTGCTAAACTGCTGGAGAGAGAGTGACCAGCTGGCTAACTTCTTTCAGTGTTATGTTCATGTAGGCAGCCCTGTCACTACTACTATCTTGTTTTGTTAATCAGCAGCTTTCCTCTACTCCCCCCTCCCTTCCAAAGAAATTAACCTTTCATTCCCTCACTGGTTTCTTTGTTACTGTAGTTTTGGTCTTCTGGGCAAAAATGAGAGAGAAAAACACTATCCTCTCTATAGCACATTACAGGGTATATAGTCATGTTAATGACTGTCCTCAAAGGTGCTCACAATCTAATCCTACCATAGTCATAGTCTAATGTCCTACCATATTAATATTATGTATTTATATAGCACTGACATCCGCTGCAGCACTTTACAGAGTACATAGTCATGTCACTGACTGTCCTCAGAGGAGCTCACACTCTAATCCTACCATAGTCATAGTCTAATGTCCTACCATATTATTATTATGTATTTAAATAGCACTGACATCTCCTGCAGCACATTACAGAGTACATAGTCATGTCACTGACTGTCCTCAGAGGAGCTCACAGTCTAATCCTACCATAGTCATAGTCTCATGTCCTACCATATTATTATTGTGTATTTATATAGCACTGACATCTTCTGCAGTACTTTACAGAGTACATAGTCATGTCACTGACTGTCCTCAGAGGAGCCCACACTCTAATCCTACCATAGTCATAGTCTTATGTCCTACCATATTATTATTGTGTATTTATATAGCACTGACATTATCTGCAGCACTGTACAGAGTACATAGTCATGTCACTGACTGTCCTCAGAGGAGCTCACAATCTAATCCTACCATAGTCATAGTCTAATGTCCTACCATATTATTATGTATTTATATAGCACTGACATCTTCTGTAGCACATTACAGGGTACATAGGTCACTGACTGTCCTCAGAGGAGCTAACAATCCTATCCTACCATAGTCATAGTCTAATGTCCTACCGTATTATTATTATGTATTTATATAGCACTGACATCTTCTGCAGCATTTTACAGAGTACATAGTCATGTCACTGACTGTCCTCAGAGGAGCTCACAATCTAATCCTACCATAGTCATAGTGTAATGTCCTACCATATTATTATTATGCATGTACAGAAGCAATCTGAATATTGATCAGAAAAAGATTGGATATGAGATCAGACCTGCTGGAAATGATTGATTTGTCCCCTCTGAAGGGAAATTGCATAGTCTGTGCCATGCAAAAAGCATGAGGTTTTGTTCCTTCCCCCACCCCATTTTGTAAACCAGTCAGATGGTTTTAGCTGTTAATTTTAAGCTGTTTTATTACTTTAGGTAAAATATGAAATGTGACAATACCAGGAACTAAACTCGGAATTTCCTCTTTACTGTAAAGGATTGGCCACAGTATGATAACAGAGTACACAGTCATGTTACTGCCTGTCCACAGAGGAGCTCACAATCTAATCCTACCATAGTCGTAGTCTAATGTCCTACCATATTATTACTATGTATTTATATAGCACTGACATCTGCAGCACATTACAGAGTACATAGTCATGTCACTGACTGTCCTCAGAGGAGCCCACACTCTAAACCTACCATAGTCATTGTCTAATGTCCTACCATATTATTATTATTATGTATTTATATAGCACTGACATCTGCAGCACATTACAGAGTACATAGTCATGTCACTGACTGTCCTCAGAGGAGCTCACACTCTAATCCTACCATAGTCATAGCCTAATGTCCTCCCATATTATTATTATTATGTATTTATATAGCACTGACATCTGTAGCACATTACAGAGTACATAGTTGTGTCACTGGCTGTCCTCAGTCAGTTTAATCATTATAATCTTTTAATCAGTAACCCTAACCTAATACTTAATGTTATCCCTTTTCCCATAACCCTATTCTCAAATTACTAGACTCATCCTAAATTGCCAAAAGGCCTAGCAATTAATTTCTCCTAAACAGCTTTTGTTTCATAAATTCCATTCCCTAATATTTTGATCCTGCAGAGTCTCTAACCTCCTCCCTTTACTATGTCCGATAACCCTATCTGTGGCCCATAACGATACAATTCTCCAGACAATATTGATCAAAAATGATCATTTTTAACCACTAATGGGAAAGGCACGCTGCTATTCAATTTGATCAGATTAATGGAAAAAAACAGTTTTTCAGATCAACGTTGTCAATCTTGTTACATTGAATAGCAGCTTTCCTTCCTTTTGTGGTCCTGAATGATAATTTTTGAAAGAATTGTATTAATTGCTACCTTAACCCCGATGTTGCCATGGGGCGGCTGGAGGTAGTGGGCCTTGGGCAGTAAAAAGTACAAATCCGGCCCTGGTAACCACTGCCTAAAACTGGCAATTACAAGCCAGGATTGCAGCAGGGAGTGGCAGAAACAGCAACGGGGGGGGGGGGGGGGGGGGGCAGGAGAACATAATGAATAGAATGGTATGCTTTTTATTGTAAGAATTTTAGAGTACAGATTCTCTTTAACTCTTCCTGTACTGTAAACAATATTAGACTTATGTCTCTGCTCCTAATGTTTTTTTTTTCCTTAGTTGTACTACACACACAAATCATTATATCATATTTTTTTTCCGCTTCAGTGTCTCTTTAACCACTTGAGGACTGCAGTGCTAAACCCCCCTAGTGACCAGGCCATTTTTAGTAAAATAGGCCGATAACCGGCCACACAACTCAGCACACAAGTGATTCCACCCCTTTTCTCCCCACCAACAGAGCTCTCTGTTGGTGGGGACTGATCGCTTCCCCCGTGTTTATTTTTGTTTATACAAATATTTATTTATTTATTTTTAATAAAAAAGAGTGTTTCTTCCCTCCCTCTCCACAGCCGGCCAATCATGGCGATCGGCTGTCATAGGCTTCTGCCTATGAGAGTCAATCGCTCTCCATTGTCCCAGGGGGACAGCCGTGTCACACGGCTGTCCCCAGTACAGCGCTGCTGCAGATCGCAGCGCTGTACAATGTAATTAGATGGCGGTTTCGCTGTCTAACAATCTCCCAAACGGCGATAGCCGCTCGGAGACTGAAGGAGGGGTCGAGCTCCGACCCCTGAACAGGAGATGCATGCGCAGCCTGCGCGCGATCTCCTGCACTGCGAGCCCCAAGGACTTTACGCTGATTGCCGTTAGGCGGTCCCGAGGCTGCCGCCGCGGCCACGCCCATCGGCGTGAATCGTTCGCAAAGCAGTTGAATCAGTAGTGAAGAAGCAGCAGTTTTGGGACTTTTTATTCAAATGTGAAACTACAGCAGAAAAAAAACCTGTATGCCTCAGGTATATCTATTATTATATCCTAACATTAAAATCAAAACCCCTCATCCTCTTCATAAAATAATAAGAATGTACTTTGCATACTTTGAAAAGTAAAAATCATGTGACTTCTCTCTATATTTACTGCCAGATCTGGCCTTCCATACATAGGGCTTAATTCACTAAGCTGCACTGCTACAGCAGCACAGCTTAATGAGAGCAGACAGTGTTATAATGCCCTGCGCACACTATGCAGCCATAGCGTGCACAGTAGTTTACACTGTGTTCAGATAGTGTACATTGTACGGGCACGTTGTTACACTTAAGGAGCACTCTATTGAGCCTGCCTGGAGCATTGCAGCCCTATAGGCTGCTTGTCAAGTGCCTGTCAGTAGAGTGACCAGACGTCCCGGATTGCCCGGGACGCGTCCCGGATTCGGGGTCCGCTGTCCCAGGCTTAATGAGGTCCCGGGAAACGTCCCGCTTTCAGCAGCGGGACGGGCCTCGGGACTCTGGCCACTCTCTCCTCATGAACTGGTAGCGGCGTCCATAGACGCCGTGCCAGTTCATTGCCCGCAGCCCCGCTCCAGCCTACTCTTACGGTGTCTGTTCCGACACCGGCAGGCGAGCAGGGCTACGGCAAGATGGCTGCCGAAGCCCTGTACTGAAGACTATTTGTGTCTCCAGTACAGGGCTTCGGCAGCCATCTTGCCGTAGCCCTGTCAGCGCGGGAGCAGGGACGGATCTAGACCAAGTTGCACCTGGGGCAAGGTCAGGTTTTGGCGCCTAAAGGTCAAGTTTTGGCGCCTAAAGGTCAGGTTTTGGCGCCTAAAAGTCAGGTTTTGGCGCCTAAAAGTCAGGTTTTGGCACCTAAACTGCCATTCCCCACCCAAATTTTGCCACCTTTTTAAGAATTCAACAAACTGCGCCTGGGGCAAGAGACCTGCCTGCCCCCCCCCCCCTAGATCCGTCCCTGCGCGGGAGGTATGCAGGGGGAAGGTGGTCCCGGGAGGAGCGCGCCAGAGGCCGGAGACTTCTGCCAGGTGAGTAAATGCTTTTTTTCCAGGTGAACTTTGCCTGCATTGTTTCTTTTCCAAGTGAAATGTTTGCCCGCATTGCGTTTCTTTTCTGGTGAAATGTTTGCCCGCATTGCGTTTCTTTTCTGGTGAAATGTTTGCCTGCAGTGCGTTTCTTTTCTGGTGAAATGTTTGCCCGCAGTGCGTTTCTTTTCTGGTGAAATGTTTGTCCGCATTACGTTTCTTTTCTGGTGAAATGTTTGCCCGCAGTGCGTTTCTTTTCTGGTGAAATGTTTGCCAGCATTGCGTTTCTTTTCTGGTGAAATGTTTGCCCGCTTTGCGTTTCTTTTCTGGTGAAATGTTTGCCCGCATTGCGTTTCTTTTCTGGTGAAATGTTTGCCCGCTTTGCGTTTCTTTTCTGATGAAATGTTTGCCCGCATTGCGTTTCTTTTCTGGTGAAATGTTTGCCCGCATTGCGTTTCTTTTCTGGTGAAATGTTTGCCCGCATTGCGTTTCTTTTCTGGTGAAATGTTTGCCTGCATTGCGTTTCTTTTCTGGTGAAATGTTTGCCCTCATTGCGTTTCTTTTCTGGTGAAATGTTTGCCCGCATTGCGTTAATTTTCTGGTGAAATGTTTGCCCGCATTGCGTTTCTTTTCTGATGAAATGTTTGCCCACATTGCGTTTCTTTTCTGGTGAAATGTTTGCCCGCATTGCGTTTCTTTTCTGGTGAAATATTTGCCCGCAAGTACCTATTCAGTAAGGAGTTCAAGGCAAGACTCCCTAACACTGCAGGGTGGCCTCTTGAGCGCGTCCCTGTGGCTTGCAGCTCTTGAGCGCTTTGAGTTCGACAGGAGAAAAGCACTATACAAATGTTTGGATTATTATTATTACTGCAGCCAAATAGATCAGCAGGGCTGCCAGGCAACTGGTATAGCTTAAAAGGAAATCAATATGGCAGCCTCCATATACCTCTCACTACAGTTCTCCTTTAAGCAACCTAATGGTTCTATTGCATTGAGCATAAATGTTAAATTTTAGGCTAGCTTCACTTACTTCTGTAGTGGTACAGTGCTTAGGGTGACATGCCCACCACACAGTGAGATCTGGGTTCAATTCCCAGCTATGGTATGATGTATACTCATGTATGTATCCCCAGCTATGGTATGATGTATACTCATGTATGTATTCCCAGCTATGGTATGATGTATACTGGTTTTTAAAATAGTATAATTCCCTGGCAGAAGAGACCCTCCTCCCTCCGGTAGGAGGGAATAGGTAGAAGGGGAGAAGGGGAGGAGGGAATAGGGAGAAGGGAGGAGGGAATAGGGAGAAGGGAGGAGGGAGGCCAATTAAAATCTCCCTAGCAGAGTGTGTAGCAGCTGTCCCATAACTAATTAGTGTAGGCAGGCAAATGGTATAAAGGACCTTGCTTGGAGGAGGGAGGAGGGAGGCCAATTAAAATCTCCCTAGCAGAGTGTGTAGCAGCTGTCCCATAACCAATTAGTGTAGGCAGGCAAATGGTATAAAGGACCTTGCTTGGAGGAGGGAGAAGGGAGGAGGGAGGCCAATTAAAATCTCCCTAGCAGAGTGTGTAGCAGCTGTCCCATAACTAATTAGTATAGGCAGGCAAATGGTATAAAGGACCTTGCTTGGAGGAGGGAGGGTGGGTCCTCCAGCAGTGATCTTTAACTCAATTAGGTGTGGCTCCAGGTATTAGAGCTTTTGAAACATGTTTTCTATCATTTTTCCAGTTGATAGAATTTTTTTAAACTTTCAAAGTTCGCCTCCCCATTGAAGTCTATTGCGGTTCGCAAACTTTTTCGCGAACCGAACCTTTCGCGGAAGTTCACGAACAGGGTTCGCGAACCTAAAATCGGAGGTTCGGCCCAACTCTAGACATGATACAGATGGGCAGGTGTCCTCCTTAGTGGACACATCCAGCTCCCGCAGTTGCTGGGTATCCCATTGAAACAAGTCTCTTTTCATGTCCGTTTTTGTCTTGAGAACGATGTCAATGTTCCTTGCTTGACATAGATTTTCCAGATCTGATTGGCTAAGTTTCTTTCATTTTCACACCAATTAAAATTAAAAATTTTGGGGAGGGGTACTAGGCTACACTGTCTCTCTGTAAATATAAAAAATATATTGCATTCAGCTAGCAACCAACAAATTGGTTCATTTCTCGACAGGGCTAATTCGATAGCGCTATCTGAGATACTTTCAGCACAACACAGATATCCCAAACGCTGCCAACCACTATCACAGGCCCCCTAGTGGCCGGACCGCTGAAAGCCTTCCAATGTATTTCAACCCACAGACTGTCCAACCTCTTGGACGCAATCGATGAGCTGAAAGAGCTGGAATTTGGTCGCAGACAGGCTAAAAGGGAGCTTGCGAGCTACAGTAACACAAACTACACACTATTTCAGGGTACAAAGCTGCCACCACCTCTGTAAAGTACAGAGGACCTAATCTCACTGATTCTAAGTCCTGCAAATAAAACTGTTAAAACACACTAATCTGGCTATACAGACATAGTTGCATAGTTATTACATAGTTATTTGGGTTTAAAAAAGACATACATCCATCGAGTTCAACCAGAAAACAAAGTACAACACCAGCCTGCTCCCTCACATATCCCTGTTGATCCAGAGGACGGCGAAAAACCCTTATAAGGCATGATCCAATTAGCCCTAAAAGGGAAAAAAATCCTTCCTGACTCCAGATGGCAATCAGATAAAATCCCTGGATCAACATCACTGGGCATTACTTAGAGATTAGCAGCGACTCTTCGAAAGCTAGGATTCGTTCTGTGTGGCTGAATAGTGGGGTGTTGCTGAGAAATAAGTGACTTTAGAAGTATTTTATTTATAAATGCAATATAAATAATTAATATATACAGAAAATCATTAAAATTAAAGATTAAAGACTAAAGTAACCCAGTGTAAAATAAAGGAAGAAATAAAAAAACAACTTAAGTTCAGATGAAATATGTCCCTTTGTGGAAGTCTGAGCACATGGAAAGTCTTTGTTCCGGGTCAGAGCACATACAAGATGGCCGCTAGCTCGGTCCTTACGCTAGCAGCATGCTCTCATGATGGTGGTAAGGTGGAGGACTGGGGAGGAGGTCCAGTCTAGTCCTTTTGAATGACCCAGCTTTTCGGGCAGAATCTCTGGGTCGGCTCCTGGGCTGGACTGGGTGTTATTTATCTTTTGGGTGGAACATTTGAGTCCACAAAATATGACATTTCCATATTTCCTCTCACGCTCATTGCATACAAATAAGAGTCACAGATTCATAATCCTCAGAATATGACAATTCTTATGATAGCAAACATGCCTACCATATAATGTCCAGTTCCTGAGAAGTTTAATAACTTGGTTGTGGCTTACCACCGCCCCTCAATATTGGTGTCAAAATGTTCAGCAAGACATCACAAACCAATAACTATCCTAGGTACGGTATTCCTTAAAGTGAACCTCCAGACTAAAAATTGACTCAGCAGCACTGACGAGGCTTGGTGTTTCTTTAACAGTTTCACAGCATCAGACCTTTGTTTCTCTTATACAAGCCTCATTTGTAGCTGCACAGAAGAAAAGTGCCCGGGCATTTTTCCCCTGATGTTGTGCAAAGCATGATGGGATTTCTGATGTTGGTGTTCTCGTTTTGCTGTTGGGGTATGCTCAACCTCCTTGCGGCCAAGATTTCCAGTCTCTGGTTCCCCTGGACATGATACAGATGGGCAGGTGTCCTCCTTAGTGGACACATCCAGCTCCCGCAGTTGCTGGGTATCCCATTGAAACAAGTCTCTTTTCATGTCCGTTTTTGTCTTGCGAACGATGTCAATGTTCCTTGCTTGACATAGATTTTCCAGATCTGATTGGCTAAGTTTCTTTCATTTTCACACCAATTAAAATTAAAAATTTTGGGGAGGGGTACTAGGCTACACCGTCTCTCTGTAAATATAAAAAATATATTGCATTCAGCTAGCAACCAACAAATTGGTTCATTTCTAGACAGGGCTAATTCGATAGCGCTATCTGAGATACTTTCAGCACAACACAGATATCCCAAGCGCTGCCAACCACTATCACAGGCCCCCTAGTGGCCGGACCGCTGAAAGCCTTCCAATGTATTTCAACCCACAGACTGTCCAACCTCTTGGACGCAATCGATGAGCTGAAAGAGCTGGAATTTGGTCGCAGACAGGCTAAAAGGGAGCTTGCGAGCTACAGTAACACAAACTACACACTATTTCAGGGTACAAAGCTGCCACCACCTCTGTAAAGTACAGAGGACCTAATCTCACTGATTCTAAGACCTGCAAATAAAACTGTTAAAACACACTAATCTGGCTATACAGACATAGTTGCATAGTTATTACATAGTTATTTGGGTTGAAAAAAGACATACATCCATCGAGTTCAACCAGAAAACAAAGTACAACACCAGCCTGCTCCCTCACATATCCCTGTTGATCCAGAGGATGGCGAAAAACCCTTATAAGGCATGATCCAATTAGCCCTAAAAGGGAAAAAAATCCTTCCTGACTCCAGATGGCAATCAGATAAAATCCCTGGATCAACATCACTGGGCATTACTTAGAGATTAGTAGCGACTCTTCGAAAGCTAGGATTCGTTCTGTGTGGCTGAATAGTGGGGTGTTGCTGAGAAATAAGTGACTTTAGAAGTCTTTTATTTATAAATGCAATATAAATAATTAATATATACAGAAAATCATTAAAATTAAAGATTAAAGACTAAAGTAACCCAGTGTAAAATAAAGGAAGAAATAAAAAAACAACTTAAGTTCAATTGAAATATGTCCCTTTGTGGAAGTCTGAGCACATGGAAAGTCTTTGTTCCGGGTCAGAGCACATACAAGATGGCCGCTAGCTCGGTCCTTACGCTAGCAGCATGCTCTCATGATGGTGGTAAGATGGAGGACTGGGGAGGAGGTCCAGTCTAGTCCTTTTGAATGACCCAGCTTTTCGGGCAGAATCTCTGGGTCGGCTCCTGGGCTGGACTGGGTGTTATTTATCTTTTGGGTGGAACATTTGAGTCCACAAAATATGACATTTCCATATTTCCTCTCACGCTCATTGCATACAAATAAGTGTCACAGATTCATAATCCTCAGAATATGACAATTCTTATGATAGCAAACATGCCTACCATATAATGTCCGGTTCCTGAGAAGTTTAATAACTTGGTTGTGGCTTACCACCGCCCCTCAATATTGGTGTCAAAATGTTCAGCAAGACATCACAAACCAATAACTATCCTAGGTACGGTATTCCTTAAACAAGCAAAAATCATACATTGTATCTATTTTCAATCTGCTCCCAGCGGAGTCAGCAAGTCTACAAAGCCATGCTGCACAATGAAGACCAAGAAAAGCCATGTGGACTGAAAGTAGTGGTCAGCTCTATACTCCCTCCAACCCCCGACCCACAAGTCATAACAAAAATCCAGATAAAACACACCACAGCCAAGAGCAAAGAGGACTATGTGGAAAAATGGAGGAGTGAAATAATAGTCACAAAAGCTAACCATATACAGTAGCTTGCAAAAGTATGCGTTCCTATTGAAGTTTTCCACATTTTGTCACATTACTGCCACAAACATGAACCAATTTTATTGGAATTCCACGTGAAAGACCAATACAAAGTGGTGTACACGTGAGAAGTGGAACGCAAATCATACATGATTCCAAACACTTTTTACAAATAAATAACTGCAAAGTGGGGTGTGCATAATTATTCAGCCCCCCCCCCTGAGTCAATACTTTGTAGAACCACCTTTTGCTGCAATTACAGCTGCCAGTCTTTTAGTGTATGTCTCTACCAGCTTTGCACATCTAGAGACTGAAATCCTTGCCCATTCTTCTTTGCAACACAGCTCCAGCTCAGTCAGATTAGAGGGACAGTGTTTGTGAACAGCAGTTTTCAGATCTTGCCACAGATTCTTGATTGGATTTAGATCTGGACTTTGGCTGGGTAATTCTAACATATGGATATGTTTTGTTTTAAACCATTACATTGTTGCCCTGTCTTTATGTTTAGGGTCGTTGTCCTGCTGGAAGGTGAACCTCCACCCCAGTCTCAAGTCCTTTGCAGACTCCAAGAGGTTTTCTTCCTAGATTGCCCTGTATTTGGCTCCATCCATCTTCCCATCAACTCTAATCAGCTGCCCTGTCCCTGCTGAAGACACGCACCCCCAGAGCATGATGCTGCTACCACCATATTTGGCAGTGGGGATGGTGTGTTCAGAGTGATGTGCAGTGTTAGTTTTCTGCCACACATAGCATTTTGCATTTTGGCCAAAAAGTTCCAATTTGGTCTCATCTGACCAGAGAGCCTTCTTCCACATGTTTGCTGTGTCCCCCACATGGCTTGAGGCAAACTGCAAACGAGACTTCTTATGCTTTTCTGTTAACAATGGCTTTCTTCTTGCCACTCTTCCATAAAGGCCAACTTTGTGCAGTGCAGGACTAATAGTTGTCCTATGGACAGATTCCCCCACCTGAGCTGTAGATCTCTGCAGCTTGTCCAGAGTCAGAATGGGCCTCTTGATTGCATTTCTGATCAGCGCTCTCCTTGTTTGGCCTGTGAGTTTAGGTGGACGGCCTTGTCTTGGTAGAATTACAGTTGTGTGCTCCGTGGGATGTTCAAGGCTTTGAAAATCTTTTTGTATCGTGAGCCTGCTTTAAATTTCTCAATAACTTTATCCCTGATCTGTCTGGTGTGTTCTTTGGACTTCTTGGTGTTGTTGCTCCCAATATTCTCTTAGACAACCTCTGAGGCCGTCACAGAGCAGCTGTATTTGTACTGACATTAGATTACACACAGGTGCACTCTATTTAGTCATTAGCACTCATCAGGCAATGTCTATGGGCAACTGACTGCACTCAGACCAAAAGGGGCTCAATAATTACGCACACCCCACTTTGCAGTTATTTATTTGTAAAAAATGTTTGGAATCATGTATGATTTTCATTCCACTTCTCACGTGTACAGCACTTTGTATTGGTCTTTCATGTGAAATTCCAATAAAATTGATTCATGTTTGTGGCAGTATTGTGATAAAATGTGGAAAACTTCAAGGGGGCCGAATACTTTTGCAAGCCACTGTACCAGTCTCTACAAAGAGAATATAAAATGGCCGCATACCTGGAAAAGCTCCAAGACTCTCAAGAGAGGAAAATCCTGAGTGCCTACAAATTGAGTGCTCACAACCTCGAATTAGAGTCTGGGAGACACAGACAGACGTACAAACCCAGGGAGGAGAGACTATGCCAACACTGTGAGCAGAAGACCCTTAAGGATAAAAGCCACTTCCTGCTGCACTGCCCGAAATATACTACAACCAGGGACACTTACTTTAAGAAATTGTTGGAACTATTCCCAGACTTTATCACATTAGAAGATGAGAGGAAAACATATATCCTACTGGGAGAAGAGGAATCCACAGTGACAATCGCTGCACACTATGTCACAGCATGCCACAGACTGAGAAGGAGCATAACGGAACTGTAAACCTAAAAATGTCCACAGACTGCTTAGCCATTGTCCCCCTACCCCACCCCTCTTCCATGTCCCCTTTTTCCCCTTGCTTTGGCAATACCTGTAATGAATCTTGGTCATGCCAATAAAGCTATCTTTGATTTGATTTGATTTGTCTGGTCTCCTGTTGAGTCAAAGCTATTGCTGGCTTCCTCTACTGTCAGGATAGCCAATTGGTGCTGCTGCTGGCAGAGCTTTTCACACCTCGGTGTCATTGGTCCATGAAGGAACGCCTTGTGAACCAGTTAATTGAAAACAAACATTGGCCTGATCAGAGAACAAATGTATTTCATGAAAAGAAATCTCTATCAGCTACAAAAAAAAGGAGAGACCAGTCTGCCAGGACTACACATCCAATGTGGATTGTCCCGTTAACCACAATTGGTGCAGGAAACCAATTGCGATTGCGTTTTTCACAGCTCTTTTGTGACAGCAAGCATCAGCACCATTGCCTAGATTTTCCAATAAGCTGAAAATACAGGCAATACTGGATGCTTTTAGCCTTCACAAACTTGTGTTACCACCTCCTAGGAGAGACCAGTATGGTATTGTTGAAACTTCCTATCAAATATCAAAGGTCAAGGGGATGTTTCAGGGCATTCCTGGATGGCCATATGAGCTAATACTGGATAATCACAAGCAGCTGTATGTATAAGCAGAAAACAATATACTGTAGGTGATGGAAACATTTCCAGTTTTGGTATAAATGTTTGTTTTGATTGTGGTGACTTATTCTGTTGTTTCCATTTTTAGATTCACCCTTTGATCCTCATTTTACCATTGATAATGCAGTATCCAACATTATTTGTTTCATCGTATTTGGGAGACGCTATGACTATGATGACTCCTCATTCAGAAATATTCTTAACTTGGTCCATGAAAATATGAAAATGGCCACTGGAATTTGGTCACAGGTAGGTCAATAGCTGGCTAATTATAGTAGGGATGGTCGTAGTCAGCCAACTTCGCTACGCTGGAACTACGCGTAGTATTCCGCAATTACGCTTCGCAAACTACAGCTACGAAATTAGAAACTACGAAATTAGAAACTTTGCTACGTTTGCATTTCGTAGACTACGCGTTAAAATACGTAAGCTTCGTGTAGTTTATGCGGACGCTTATGCAAAAAAATTTCCGCAATAATCTGCTAATTAAGCGCATGGGTAAACTAATATATGAATACATTCCACCTTCCAATGCGGAATTGTATACGTATGGAAGGGCAATAATATTTCTGCACATGCGCAATGATCCGTATAGACACAGTTACCGCAAGCGTAGTTGACTTCGCAATACATACGTCAACTACGCGCAGCGGGCGAAGCTTCACATAGCGGCACTATGACTATGCGGAAATACGTATGCGTAGTTTTTAAACTTCGTCTATGAACTACGATGCGTAGTTGCGGACTATGATGCGTAGATTCGCACTGGCGTAGGTAGTTTACGAGCAACCCTGAATTATAGAGGAGTACAAAGGTATTAACTGGACTTTGCTATTAAAGCAGTGCAGAAAGCAGTAGTGATTTCTAAAGTGCAGTAACAAGTATCATCCAAGCTAATTCCAGTAGCAACCAATCAAATTTCAGGTGACTGAAATTAAGTCTTTTAAGGGCTTTTTTTCCATCTGAATTCTGGATACTATAGGCCCAAAAAAGATGCATTGGGACTGACAGCATATTGGAAATCATTGGGCTTATTCTACTGAAAACTGACATGTTGTTTTTTTCATTACGCGTTTATAGTGCAAGCAAATTACTACCACAGGGGCAGTACTGTGGTAATACCGTGTTTTTACATTTACTCCATGCTCACCTCCAACCAGAAGAGTATTTTTCTTTTTAGGCATGTACTTAAAGCCCTAGGCACAAATGTTTTCTTAGATCTGTATACGCACTCTATTGCAGAACTTGTTTTTGTTTTATACATATCTACTGTATGTAGAGTTAAAGAGGAACTGTAACGTCAAAACGGCCCCTGGGGGGTACTCACCTCGGGTGGGGGAAGCCTCAGGATCCTAATGAGGCTTCCCACGCCGTCCTGCGTCCCTCGGGGGTCTCGCTGTAGCCCTCTGTACAGCCGTGACGCAATATTTACCTTCCTGGCTCCTGCGCAGGCGCTCTGATGGCTGTCAGCGCCGAAGTAGGCGGAAGTACCCGATCGCCGTCGGGTCTGCTCTACTGCGCAGGCGCAAGTATCCGGCGCCTGCGCAGTAGAGCGGACCCGATGGAGATCGGGTATTTCCGTCTATTTCCGTGCCGAAAGTTGCCACAGCGCCCCCGCTGGAGCCAGCAAAGGTAAATATTGAAGCTACAGTCGGCTCTGTCGCCGGCTGTTCGGAGGGCTGCAGCGAGACCCCTGTGGGACAGAGGACGGCGTGGGAAGCCTCATTAGGATCCGGAGGCTTCCCCCACCCGAGGTGAGTAGTACCCCCCAGGGGAGGTTTTTGTTGTTACAGAGTCTCTTTAAGGCTCTGAATACCATAGAGCAGGGGTTCTCAAACTGCCGTAGCACCCTGGTGCGCCTTGAGCACCTGCTAGGGGTGCCTCGGCGTTCATCCCCATCCTTTGGGGGGTGCTGCTGAATAAGGGTCGTAACAGCATTTCAGTGGTTATTTTTGCCGAGGGGTGCCTTGAAAAAAATTTCAGAGCCATCAAGGGTGCCCTCAACCGAAAAAGTTTGGGAACCACTGCCATAGAGCATTCCCAGTCCTCGGTCCGTTCCGTCACTCCTGCACTCAGGTGGAAGCTACTTGTTCTTCTAGGTCTACGGCACTCCTTGTTCAGCCTTTGAAACTACTTACATCCCAAGTAGTTCTGTAGACAATTATGGACGTACTCATCTTCGGATCTACATAGGGACATGCAGGGTTTAATAGCTTCCACTAGGATAGTACAGGAATGATAGGATGGGACAGAGACCGGGAAGGCTCTACAGTGATGGCGAACCTTTCAGAGGCCAAGTGCCCAAACTGCAACCCAAAATCGACTTATTTATCAGTGAGTGCCAATGGGGGGGATGAAAAATGGGTGTGGCCATGACATTGTATGGGCAGAGCTAACGTAATGATGTAACAGCGAGACATAAGAAAGCAGTGTTTCCGCCATGATGTGGTGAAACGAGGATTCGCATCATGGGTGTGCAGAAACTGTGTGATATTATTTATTAGTATACCGTAACCCTAAAGCAGCAATTTTAGCCAACTATGACCATTAAATAATAAATGAAGCAACAGTTACCCTAGACACCAGAAAATAAACACAATGTGGGCAGTATTTCACCAGAAAATAACGCAATGTGGGCAACATGTCAGCAGAAAATAACGCAATGTGGACAACATGTCAGCAGTAAATAACGCAACGTGGACAACATTTCAGCAGTAAATAACGCAATGTGGATCAGCATTTCAGCAGTAAATAACGCAATGTGGGCAACATGTCACCAGTAAATAACGCAATGTGGGCAACATGTCAGCACTAAATAATGCAATGTGGACAACATTTCAGCAGTAAATTGTAACGATTGGTGTCAGCAAGCACCGCTATTCTGATTATTGGTGATCTGCAGTATCACCAATAATACAGATGCTATACCTGATTATATGGTGATCTGCAGAATCACCAATAATGCAAGTATAGCGTGACACAATCCAACCGTATGCAAGAGGGTGCTTGGTACCATAGAGTATCTCTATAGGGCACAGAGATACAACCTCCAGCAAGCTGGAACAGCAGACAACAATAATAATATACAGTGTAAATTCAAGTCTGTGGAAATATCCACCACACCGTAATTCCTCAGAGGTGTGGTTACCTCTGAATGGGAACCCTGTGTGTGAGATCCTCCAAAGGACGGAGTGGAGGAGTCTCGGCCTCTAGCAGCAAGGGTTTGCTAGTGGCGGTCGTCTCAAAGAGGCAAGCCTCTGATAGAACCCTACAGTGGGAGACGTTCCACTGAAGGGAGAAAGGTCAGACAAAATGAGGTTCGGCAACAGATCAGGCAGCAGCAGTACAGAAACGTGAGACAAGAGAATCGTCGGAAACCAAGCCAATAGTCGATAACGGTACGGGCTGGCGAAGTACAGAATCAGGAAGCAGAAGAGTAGTCAAGACAGGCACAGAATCATACACGATAAATCAAACAGTATAATATGTGTATATATTGGCGATAAACCAATATATAACACAATATCAGAGACAAGGCTGACTAGGTCTGAGTGCTGACACAGGGTATCGCAAACACAGATGAAGTGTGACTGAAAAGCACTTCCTTATATACTGCCTGGGAGAGAAGTCCCGACCCCAGGCAGCAACCAATCAGAGCAGGCTAAAATGTCAGCTAACCTCCAGGTCAGCTGACACGCTTTCTAAGAGTATAAAGGCGTGTCTGTCGTGCGCGCCCGCCCCCTAGAGGCAAGATGGCAGAGCCCTGGTGAGCAGCATGCTGGTGAGTTTGGAGCAGAGTGCTCGGACGGGTTTGCGCAGCGGATGCAGACGAATTTCCGCATCCCGCGTTGGAAAGTCCGCTTGCCGGATTGGATGCGACCATATTTCCGCAATCCATCCGGCATTGCGGATTTTTCGTTACATAAATAATGCAATGTGGAGAACATGTCAGCAGTAAATAACGCAATGTGGGCAACATTTCAGCAGTAAATGACGCAATGTGGACAACATTTCAGCAGTAAATAACGCAATGTGGACAACATTTCAGCAGTAAATAACGCAATGTGGACATTTCAGCAGTAAATAACGCAATGTGGACAACATTTCAGCAGTAAATAACGCAATGTGGACAACATTTTAGCAATAAATAACGCAATGTGGACAACATTTCAGCAGCAAATAACGCAATGTGGACAACATTTCAGCAGTAAACAACGCAATGTGGACAACATTTTAGCAGTAAATAACGCAATGTGGACATTTCAGCAGTAAATAACGCAATGTGGACAACATTTCAGCAGTAAATAACGCAATGTGGACAACATTTCAGCAGTAAATAACGCAATGTGGACGTTTCAGCAGTAAATAACGCAATGTGGACAACATTTCAGCACTAAATAACGCAATGTGGATGTTTCAGCAGTAAATAACGTAATGTGGACAACATTTCAGCAGTAAATAACGCAATGTGGACAACATTTCAGCAGTAAATAACGCAATGTGGACATTTCAGCAGTAAATAACGCAATGTGGACAACATTTCAGCAGTAAATAACGCAATGTGGACAACATTTCAGCAGTAAATAACGCAATGTGGACAACATTTTAGCAGTAAATAACGCAATGTGGACATTTCAGCAGTAAATAATGCAATGTGGACAACATTTCAGCAGTAAATAACGCAATGTGAACAACATTTTAGCAGTAAATAACGCAATGTGGACATTTTAGCAGTAAATAACGCAATGTGGACAACATTTAAGCAGTAAATAACGCAATGTGGATGTTTCAGCAGTAAATAACGCAATGTGGACAACATTTCAGCAGTAAATAACGCAATGTGGACATTTCAGCAGTAAATAACGCAATGTGGACAACATTTTAGCAGTAAATAACGCAATGTGGACAACATTTCAGCTGAAAAAAAAATAATTTACTCATCTGACAGAAGTCTCCTCTCCCGGCGGCGGCGTGCAGCTCCACGATTACCTTCCTGCAGCCAGCCAAAAGTCCTGCGCTGACAGGACATGCTGACGTCTGACCAGGCGCCCCTGTGAGCAGAGCGGGGAGGGGGTGGGGGCACAGCTTCGGCTCTTACCTCAGCAGGCATTGGCTCCACTCATTCGCTGAAGAGAATCAGCTCTTAGAGCCGGCGCTTCGCAAATCCATCACTGCATGCAGAGTTCTCGGTGGCGGGGGTTGTGGGATTAGTGGTGGTAGCGGACACCGCACGCGTGCCCACAGAGACAGCTCCGCACGCGTGCCATAGGTTCACCAACACTGCATATCCAGAGCCTTCCTTCTAAATAACTGTATGAATAAATCCTGAAGTTAAATTTTTTTTTACTTCAGATTCCCTTTAAGTACCTGATCTGGAGACATTGGTGGATTCGTATGCAGCAGTCTGTCATAGGTTTATGCTGTAGACCTTGTTTTTGTCTATATAGAAGCTGATCAGGAGCCATTGGTCACTTCCTGCATGATAGTCTGACACTGATATATGCTGCAGTCTTCTCAGAGAGATTCCATCAACCCATGCCCTTGCAGTTTGAAGAGTAGGATGATGCAATCCAAGCTGCCTCCATAGTTTTAGTGCCACCCCTAGAGCCTGAATGTGACTGCCTATATTCGAGTGCCTCTGTTCACGTGGTCAAAATTTGAAGACAGAATTTTTAGTCTCATTACTAACAAATAGTTATCACATCAGAAACCAGATTACTAAGGTATCAGAGGATATTTTTAGATCTTTCAACCACATCATAGATGGGGAGCACAACCATCATATATAGAGTGCAAACTGCCATGCTTGAGAGTAACCATTAAACCATCTCACAAACATACAGTACTGTGCAAAAGTTTTGGGCAGGTGTGAAAAAAATGCTGTAAACAAAGAATGCTTTTCAGAAATATAAATGATTGTTTATTGTTATCAATTTACAAAATGCAAAGTGAGAGAAAAAGTAAAATCTAAATCAAATCAATATTTGTTGTTACCACATTTTGCTTTCAAACCAGCATCAACTCATATAGGTAGCTCTTTTGAAGAAACACATAGAAACAGGCAACGTAGAGGATTGTAGATGCAATGGTCGGCCAAGGAAACTTAGTACAGCAGATGAAAGACACATCAAGCTTATTACCCTTTGAAATCTGAATATGTCCAGCAGTGCCATCAGCTCCAAAATGTCAGAAACCAGTGGGACATAGGTACATCCACTGCCCGGAGAAGTCTTGCCAGAAGTGGTCTTCATGGAAGAGTTGTAGCCAAAAAGCCATACCTCTAACATTTTTAACAAGGCCAAGCAACTCAAGTATGCAAAACATAGGAACTGGGGTGCAGAAAAATGGCAGTAGGCGCTCTGGACTGATGAGACAAAATTTTAAATATTTGGCTGTAAAAGAAGGCAGTTTGAGCATCGAAGGGCTGGAGACTGGTACAATAATGAGTCTCTGCAGGCAACAGTGAAGCATGGTGGAGGCTCCTTAAACATTTGGGGCTGCATTATGAAAAAAAGCACTCGCGGATATGCGTACTGCGCAGCCGTGGCTCTGCTCAGTGGCCATCTTGAGTGGGGAAAGTGAAATGACCCGTTTGGTGGAGTCGGGACCCGACCGGGGGCCAGCACAAGTATAATGAAGGCGGCAGAATGATCCTGAGGGCACTTATGGCGCCCTGTATGGATCAAGGAAGCACATGGGAACTGAACTTTTTTTTCGCTGTCTGGCCTCGGAAGTCCTTTAAAGGACACCTGAACTGAGAAGGATATGGAGGCTACCATATTTATTTCCTTTCAAACAATACTAGTTGCCTGGTCCTGATGATTTCTTTGGCTGCAACAGTATCTGAATCATACACCTGGAAAAAGCACACAGCTAACTTTTCAGAAACATCTAATCTGTATACTAACTAGTTCAGGGTCTAAAAGTATTAGAGGCATTGGATCAGCAGGTCAACCAGGCAGCTAGTATCATATGGCATCATCCATATCCCTCTCACGTCAGGATCCCCTTAAAGGACACCTGAGGTGAAAATAAACTAATGAAATATACAATTGTATCTATCCTCCTTCTCCTAAAAATTACCTTTTAAAGCTATTCCAGTTTTATTTTATATTTAAATCTACATTTTTGAAGTGTTTACTGTTTTATTGTTTTCACTCAATGTCACTTTCATTGAATTATGCCAGAGCTAAAATCTATGAACTATTGACCCTTTTTGGCATTTTTCTGCTCTCAGAAGCCATTTTCTGCAAGGAAAGTGTTTTATAGTTGTAATTTCTTATTAATGAGGACCCAGTCCTGACTCGGACAGGAACTGCCACTTACACTGCATACCTGATGTTTAAGATGTAGAGAGAGAAAAAAAAGAACACAGCATAGTTATTTGTGTGCTAGGCACTGTACATATAAATGTCTATCTCATCATGCGGTAGCGGTTCTTTAGGTCACACCCTAGATTTTGCAGTAGGGTGCCAGTAGGTGGAAGAGGGTGACTATGGGTGGGACAAGGGTGGGGAGGAGTGTGCTAGTGGGTAGGAGGAGGTTGCCAGTGGGTGGGGAGTAGGGTGTCAGTGGGTGGGGAGGAAGGTGCCACTCTGCATGGGGAGTAGGGTGCGAGTAGGTGGGGAGGAGGGTGTTAGTGTTTGGGAAGGAAGGTGCCACTCTAGATGGGGAGGAGGGTGCAAGTCTGGGGGAGGGGGGAAGGAGGGTGCCACTCTGGGGGAGAGGAGGGAGGATGGTGCCACTCTGGGTGGGTGGGGAGGAGGGTGCCACTCTGGGAGAGGGAAGGGTGCCACTCTGGGTGGGTTGGAGTGGGTGGGTAGGAGGATGGAACTTTGGGTGGGTTGGTGGGCATGAGGGTGCCACTCTGGGTGGGGAGGAGGTGAAATGTAAGGCGGGGAGGGAGGGGGGGGCGACATCACTCCTCCCTCCATCTCCATCATGGCCCCCCTCTTGAGTCCCCTTGCAAATGTAGAGAACTTTCTACTTCCTGTTTTGCGTCATGGGAAACAGGAAGTAGAAAGAAGCCGGCCACCGGAAAGGAGAGCGAGGGAGGAGTGATGCCGGCCCCCCTCCCTGCATTACACTTCAGCGGCCGTCGGCGACTGGAGCCTCGACCTTTTTTTCCCCCTCCTCCACCTGCCAGGGAAACAGATGGGGGGGTAGCCCGGGACAGCGGGACCCCTCCCCCAACCCGGGACAGACCCGCAGAATCCGGGACACTTGGGGGCCTGCAGCAGAATCTCCCTGTCCCTCATTTTCTGTTACCATTGATGGTATGGAAGAGCTTGAAGATCCCAGGAACAGGATGTACAAGAAGACTTCACCATTTGAGCCACAGACTGTTTTAAAAAACAAAAATGTGCTCCTATTATTTTATTTCCATAATCCATAAATAAAATTGACTTTAAGTAGCAAATCTGTCTATTAAAGAAAATCATATAATTCTTTCTGTTGCTTTCTCATCTCAGCTTTACAATGCATTTGGATTTCTCAAGGATTTCCCTTTGCCTCATCAGAAGATATTCAAAAATATGCGCACAATATTTGGTTTCCTCAGAAAGGTTTTAGAGGAACACAGAGAATCCAGAGTACCTGGCAAGCCCCGAGACTACATAGACTGCTATCTGGAGGAACTTGATAAGGTAATGTGTATAAAAATACTCCTCTGTATACAGGTATTCACATTTACATGTAAGACTAAGGAAGCAGGAGGAAATAAATTATATATAAAAGTACAAATTTTATTAATGACCAAAATAAACACACATATATGTAAATCTATTTAAAATTGACCAGAACACACAGGTGGGCCACCATGTCTAGGCCAGATGAAAAAATGTAGGGGATCCCCTAAAAAAATATTGATAGTGCGCAATCCATCAAATATCTTAATGCAAAAAAGGGGGGAAGCGACTCCTAGCAGGAAACATTGAAACAAAAGACCTCGGAGAAAAATATATCATTGGTTTTAAAGGCCAAGTGTCCAGGACCTAAATGGAAAAAGACTTCCTAGTAGAAAAGCACAGGTGTATCAGATACTGGCTGTGTTGCTGCAATGTTTCATTGGTTTTAAGGGCCAAGTGTCCAGGACCTAAATGGGAAAAGACATCCTAGTAGAAAAAGCACAGGTATATCAAATTCCGGCTGTGTTGCTATAATATTTCCAGTGATTTGCAGGATCAAAAGGCTGAATAACGGCTGATAGAGAGATTCAATCCATCACAATAGGTGGTCTTACTGCATATGTTATCACAAAATAATTGATGTGCAGGTCCACAGGTCAGGCAAGCTGTCTCATTTATGAGCTATAACAATGGCCAGGTGCACAGAGGTAGATTGATAGGCACACACTGTATGTGGCAAGCACTTCGGGCTAGTAAACAAAAATTTTTATATTCACAGCAAGCCTGACACATCCGCAAGCCCCAGGAGCAACAAGCAATTCACCAGAGTTAGTGCCCCAATCAGAAGCACATTCTGAGACAGATTCACAGGCAAGTGTTTAAACCACAGACATATGCAGGTACAGATGGTGTGATATTAAAGTTGATATAGTTCATTCATGGAACAGTCCGCCAGGGTCATCCCTTCAGCAGCATCAACTTGATGTAGACAAACTCAAAATTCCAGCAAACAACAGCATAAAGCAGCATATAGGTGCATCCTAGGAAGCTGTTTCAATGATCATATGGTAAACAGTGGTTACTCCATAGGAGGCTGTTTTCAAGTCACCAGTAGAAATGCATATCATTGAGGTATACTCATCTGAGTAGCTGGTCACTGCAAAGTACATCCACAGGAGCCCATGTGCTGCCACCACAAGTGTGTCTGGTCACAAAGAGAGCCTTAGAGGCCAACCGGTTTCACTGGTGAGATTACCAGCATCATCAGGGCAGGCTCAGAAGTTTTGCTGCCTGTGGGAGAGTGGAGCCGGCCTAAAATGGCACTGGGCGGCCAAAGGATGCTACCACGCCCCCCCATGACCACTCCCACCCCACCATCACAGGATGCAGGTGGTGAGTGAGAGGTGGAGGCAGAGGCGTGATGCATCCAATTCTCCGCATGTACGCACGACGTTCCCCCCGCGTCCGCATGCGGTGATGCGGATCAAAGGAGGGAACGCATATATGCGTACAAGTGCACGCACAGCGTTTCCCTCGCGTCCGCAACCGCCAAGCGGATCAAGTAGGAGGGAACGCGTATATGCGTACGACTGTACGCGACCCACAGAGACCCCCAAACAGGGCCGCTATGGAAATGCGGCCGACGCAAAAGGGCTCCGGGAACGCTGAGGGGCACGGACTATTAAGACCCCACCCCCTGATCGATGGTAAGGAGAAAGGGTGGCCCGGCTGTCCCGCAGGCGGGGCCCCGGGTCCCCTGGGCCGCCCAGTCGCCATCACCGCCGGAGCGCCACCATAGCCGCGGCCAAGTGTGCCCAGGGGCAACAGGAAACGGGGCAGGGGGGGGAAGGGGAGGGCCACGGGGGGAGGAGGACAGGGAAGGCCCACAGGCAGGCCACGGGCCAGCAGGCATTAGCCCAGTATATGGTCCATGTCAAGCCAAAGACTGGGCCGACCCCGAGCACCCCCCCAGGGCACATCGATCCCCCACCAACCCCACCCCACATCCAGGACCACCAGCAAGTGCGGCGCGCCGGGGGGGCCATAGCTACCACCTCCCACAGGATCAGCAAAGTCATCGAAAAAAATTACATATTGAAAAAAACATAATATAATAATGAAAAAATATTTCCATTAATAATAAATCCCTAATAGCTATATATAATGAAGTAATCATAAGCAAAAAAATAGAATACGAAAGTAAAATGAAATAATAATAAATAAACTGTTGTCCTGCCGATAGGGGACCAAACGAGAGGAGACCAAGGACAAAGTGGAGCAACGGGGGGCCACGCCAACCCACCAACCACCATCAAGGAAGTGTCAAAGATCATATCTAAATTAGATGGCATAAAAGGTTTTAAATCAAAAAAATATATAAGGGTCGGGAAAAGACCCGGTTCGGGCGCAAAAAGGCCGCCAGCTTAAGCACAGCAAAAGGAAAATATGAAGATTCATCCTTAGAAATTGAACAAAAATAATGAAAAATAGAGAACATATGGCCATGAGCCAGAGCACTGCTGTCACAGAAATGGGGCGAAATCAATACCTTCATTAAGGCCCGGTGTCCGAAAGGCCTTAAGTTTGTAAATCCAGAAGGCCTCACATTGGAGGAGTCTCCCGTCCCAGTCCCCTCCCCGTGGGTCCCGGTGTACCCTATCCAAGCCAAAGAATCGAATTTTCCTGGGGTTACCCCCCTGGCAAATTGCGAAGTGTCGGGCTACAGGTGTCTGGTGTCCCTCCTGGATACCATAAGTGTGTTCATAAATACGTCTGTTAAGGGATCTGCCAGTCTTGCCCACATAAAAGGCCCCACAGGGGCAGAGGAGGAGATAAATTATCCCCTCCGTCTCACAGTTAACATAATGTCTGGTAGTTAATACAACGTCTCTCATCACAAGGGGGCACTGTTTACCGACATAGATGTACCTGCATTGGTTACAGGAATGACATGGGTAAGTGCCCAGAACTGTGCAATTACATAATTTGGTTTTGCCTCTACCTGAGTAGTGGCTACGTGTCAAGGTATCACCTATGGTGGTGGCCCGCCTGTAGGTAACAGAGGGCTCCCTCGGAACAAAGGGGGCAACACGCTGGTCGCCCGTGAGCACATGCCAGTGTTTCTGAAGTAGGGCGCGGACCTGAAAGTGATGATCATTGTATTTGGTAATGAAGGAAAGACCCCTATCTAGTTCATTTCGAGACTTTTGTCCCGATGATTGATTGTATAAGAGAGTAGATCTAGGGGTATCGCAAGCTCGATGATAGGCTTTCTTTAGGTATTTTTTGGGATAACCGCGAGCCCTAAATCGTTGCTGTAAATCATTAGCTTGGGCATGGAAGTTCCTGTCATCAGAGCAGTTCCGTCGGGCTCTCAAATATTGCCCGACAGGAATACTGCTTATCTGGTGTGTGGGATGAAAACTTCTTGCATGAAGCAAGGAGTTAGCTGCTGTGGGTTTTCTATAAAGATCCGTCTGTAATACTCCCTGGTCGTTCACAGAAATCATAATGTCCAAAAACGGGATACTGTGAGTATCCATAGTCATGGTAAATTTGAGGTTGAAAACATTATTATTTAGCAAATTGACCAGATCAAACATCTGTTGTTGTGTTCCTGTCCAGATTAAAAATATATCATCGATATAACGATGCCAGGTAAGTACATGCCCCAAAAGATCACTCAGGTTCGCATCTGAAAAAATACATCGTTCCCACTCCCCCAGGTACAGGCATGCATAGGACGGGGCACAGGTGGTCCCCATCGCTGTGCCCTGCACCTGGAGGAAATGGGAGGAGTCAAACAAAAAATAATTGTTCTTGAGAATAAACTCCAATAGCCTTAATAAAAACATATTATGAGGAATGGCATCAATGGGAAGGGTCGTCAAAACCGATCTGATCGTCTCAAGTCCCTCAGTGTGAGGGATACTGGAATAGAGGGCCTCGACGTCAAGGGTGACAAGCCAGGCACCAGTAGGGATGCTAATATCATCTAAAATGGTAAGTAGATGAGTCGTATCACGTACGTAAGAAGGTAATGCCCTCACATGGGGCTGTAAATGCGCATCCACATATCGACTTGCATTTTCAGTCAAAGAGGCACACCCCGATATAATGGGGCGTCCAGGGGGGTCTGTAGTGGACTTATGTGTCTTTGGGAGGACATAAAAAGTTGGAATTCTAGGATTGGGATTCCACAAGAAACGATAAATCCTTTTGGAAATAATGCCCATAGACAAGGCATCTCCCAATATATCCTGAAAGTTTTGATGGCTGGCTTGCATCCTCGACGCCGAGACCCTCTCATACCACTCAGTATTGTTCAAAATGTTGTAACACATCCGTTCATATTGGCATGTACTCAAGACAACCACATTGCCCCCCTTGTCCGAGGGTTTGACCACCAAATCTGGGGCTGAGGATAAGTCCTGTAACGCCCTACGTTGATCAGGGGTGAGGTTAGAAGGGCAACCCCTGCCTGTGGGCAAAAGTTCCAAATCCTTCATTATAGATTGTGCAAATACCTGTAAGCTTGATATCGAGGACAAGGCTGGGAAGAATTTAGATTTAGGTCTAAGTTTCATTGTATTGGGTCGTTCAATCACAGAGTCTCCTGAGACAGAGGGACTTGGTGGATCAGGGGGGACACTGGAGAATGCCTGTAGATCCATAAGATCTCTAAGGATCTGCTGATCCTGAGTATTATTGACCAATGGAGAGAAATGATCCTCTCCAGATGTATTTGCATAGCGTATTTTCAAAGCCACACGTCTGCAAAATAAGTGAAGATCCTTGACCAACTCAAACTTATCCAGATCAGCTGTAATTGAAAAGCCCAATCCAAGACTGAGCACGGTAATATGATGTTCATTTAATTCAAAGTCTGAGATATTGATAATTTGCTTTTGCATCGTCTCCAAAGAAATCCCCTGTGATCCCCCTAGTGAGATTTGCCCTGCTTGGTCTGTGGCCCGTTTGTCCTTTTTCTCTTTGTGTTTGTGGGTGCCCCCTTTTGTTTCTCGTGTCTTGCGGGTCCAATCCAAGCCGTTATTCAGCCTTTTGATCCTGCAAATCACTGGAAATATTATAGCAACACAGCCGGAATTTGATATACCTGTGCTTTTTCTACTAGGATGTCTTTTCCCATTTAGGTCCTGGACACTTGGCCCTTAAAACCAATGAAACATTGCAGCAACACAGCCAGTATCTGATACACCTGTGCTTTTCTACTAGGAAGTCTTTTTCCATTTAGGTCCTGGACACTTGGCCTTTAAAACCAATGATATATTTTTCTCCAAGGTCTTTTGTTTCAATGTTTCCTGCTAGGAGTCGCTTCCCCCCTTTTTTGCATTAAGATATTTGATGGATTGCGCACTATCAATATTTTTTTAGGGGATCCCCTACATTTTTTCATCTGGCCTAGACATGGTGGCCCACCTGTGTGTTCTGGTCAATTTTAAATAGATTTACATATATGTGTGTTTATTTTGGTCATTAATAACATTTGTACTTTTATATATAATTTATTTCCTCCTGCTTCCTTAGTCTTACATTGATCATATTGAGAAGTCTCAGACTTGTGGAGGATTATCTGTGATAGGAATTTTTAGGACCCATTTGTCTAAATTGTGTTATAGTCGGGTGGCAGCACCTTTATATCCATTGGGTCAAATGTTGATTATTTTGGTGTTTTTTTCTTTTTTTATTAATTTCCGTGATTTTGGTTTGTCCTGCCGGGGGGGGGGGGGGGGCCATCGGTGGGAGGCTGTGGGGCGGCGGGGGCCATGGCCACCTCACTGGGTTGGGACGACTTGGTGGAGCGCATGCAGGCCGAAAGTGACACTGCGCAGACTACTCGTAAAATTGAAGTGGAAATTTCACACTATTTTTTTAAATTACAAAAACTATATGAGAGCAAGTCTAAGAAATGGTGGGATATCACTTATCTGAACAAATACATTAAAGCAAAATTTGCACCCATGGGTATGAGAGTACAAATTTTTCCCCAATCTAAGCAGATTACACCTTCCTTTAAGGAGAGATGGGAAAATAACTTTGAGGGATGCTCCAAGGTCATGATGACATTAATGATCGAGCTACATCAAATTGAAATTACGGCCATTGATACTCAGATCAAGGAATTTGATAGTAAATTGGAGCCCCTCGGAGAACACCCATTTCTCCAGCAGAGGAAAGAAAAATTTAAAAAACATTTAGAAGGCTATAATAGAAATATAGTGGATATCAAAGAAAGAAAATTTGAACGAGATCGTTTGGCCTACGCTATGGGACAAGCCTACAGATGGACTAACACCAGACCTCGGAGGGATCCTCACCCTCACCCCAATCCCAATCCCATTACACCACGTCTACCTGCTGGCCCTAAACCCAGGAATCCCCATCCCCCCAAACCAACACCTGTGCCCAACCGGCCTAAGGGTTCCTCTCTGTCCTCTCTTCAGAGTACCGACTCACAATCTGATTTGCTCACCCTTCACAAATCACAATACCTTAAGTATGGTGCACCTGATATCTCTCAAGCACATTTTGACCTTTTTTCAATAAGAGGAAGGATGCTCCTTCAGCATCCTCTTCTTCGGAGTCACTGTCCTCCAGTATTCCACAGTCTGATGCACGCACCTCACTGGGGAATAGCTCCCCATCACATGGTTCATCTTCATCGTCTTTTTTAGGATTGGACCCGCAAGACACGAGAAACAAAAGGGGGCACCCACAAACACAAAGAGAAAAAGGACAAACGGGCCACAGACCAAGCAGGGCAAATCTCACTAGGGGGATCACAGGGGATTTCTTTGGAGACGATGCAAAAGCAAATTATCAATATCTCAGACTTTGAATTAAATGAACATCATATTACCGTGCTCAGTCTTGGATTGGGCTTTTCAATTACAGCTGATCTGGATAAGTTTGAGTTGGTCAAGGATCTTCACTTATTTTGCAGACGTGTGGCTTTGAAAATACGCTATGCAAATACATCTGGAGAGGATCATTTCTCTCCATTGGTCAATAATACTCAGGATCAGCAGATCCTTAGAGATCTTATGGATCTACAGGCATTCTCCAGTGTCCCCCCCTGATCCACCAAGTCCCTCTGTCTCAGGAGACTCTGTGATTGAACGACCCAATACAATGAAACTTAGACCTGAATCTAAATTCTTCCCAGCCTTGTCCTCGATATCAAGCTTACAGGTATTTGCACAATCTATAAGGCCTGGAACCCACTGCAAACCGCAAACGCTAAACGCAACCGCTAGCGTTTTGTCTGAGCGGTTTGCAAGCGGATTCATGCGCGTTTTTGGTCGTGTTTTGCAACATTGTATTTTTTTCCCCAGCGGGTGCCTAGCGTTTTGCGTTTTGCGTTTTTATCCTGATTGGTCCTGTGAATTATTTTTCATTTTGTTACAGTGTGCTGAACCGCAAAACGCTAGCAAAACCGCTCAGTTTAGGTTTTGCTGAGCGTTTCTGCTAGCGTTTCAATACTTTGCATTGAAGCGCTAACGCTCCCAAAATGCTGCATGTCCTGCGTTTGCGTTTCTGAGAAACGCAAACGCTCCTGTGGAAGTTGCCCCATCCATTAACATTAGCCCAGCGTTTTGGCAAACTGCTAGCGTATCGCAGTGCTGCCAAAACGCTGCCAAAAGCGCTCCTGTGGGTTCCAGCCCTAATGAAGGATTTGGAACTTTTGCCCACAGGCAGGGGTTGCCCTTCTAACCTCACCCCTGATCAACGTAGGGCGTTACAGGACTTATCCTCAGCCCCAGATTTGGTGGTCAAACCCTCGGACAAGGGGGGCAATGTGGTTGTCATGAGTACATGCCAATATGAACGGATGTGTTACAACATTTTGAACAATACTGAGTGGTATGAGAGGGTCTCGGCGTCGAGGATGCAAGCCAGCCATCAAAACTTTCAGGATATATTGGGAGATGCCTTGTCTATGGGCATTATTTCCAAAAGGATTTATCGTTTCTTGTGGAATCCCAATCCTAGAATTCCAACTTTTTATGCCCTCCCAAAGACACATAAGTCCACTACAGACCCCCCTGGACGCCCCATTATATCGGGGTGTGCCTCTTTGACTGAAAATGCAAGTCGATATGTGGATGCGCATTTACAGCCCCATGTGAGGCTGATACGACTCATCTACTTACCATTTTAGATGATATTAGCATCCCTACTGGTGCCTGGCTTGTCACCCTTGACGTCGAGGCCCTCTATTCCAGTATCCCTCACACTGAGGGACTTGAGACGATCAGATCGGTTTTGACGACCCTTCCCATTGTGTAATGATCGCTGCTGCAGCAGCTATTGCTGGAAGTAGTAGTGCTGCAGCTCAGGCAGTTCTGATCTATTTCCATGCAAGCTGCATAGCTTTGTCTGTCTTTCCCTGCTGTCAGCTTGTGACTGATTATCATTCACCTGTGTGGGAATCTGCATGTCTGCTCCCATTGGATGACCTCAGTATAAAGATCTGCTTCCTGCAGGGTTTCCTTGGGTTTTCATAGCTTCAGTTAAGCCTGTCTTGCTGTCGCTTTAGCCCCCGATCGTGTTTCTTGTTATAATGATACTTTGCTGGTTTTGCATCATATATTGGTTCATTGCCCATATATATGCATACCAGCACGTTTATTATTTTCCTTGTATTTGTGTTACATTGATACATCAGTGTCGCTGATGTATACGTACACGAACTGTTTATATCCTGTGTGCAGTTAGTCAGCTTTCCAGCACGTTTTGGTAGGTTGCGCGTACCGTGACCACCCGTGCTGAGGTAGTTACCCTGCTCCTGGTTACCGTTTGTGGATTGCGTTCATCTCTGCGAAGAGTAGAGTTGAGCTGAAATTTTCGTAATTTCGCATTACTATAATTACGCATGCGAAATTTGCGATTACGATGCGAAATTAGCGTAGCGAAATTGCCATTAAAATCGTAATTGAAAATACCGTAAGCGTAATTTTCAACGCGAAATTTCGCGTTTCGTTCATGCCGTAATTTCGCATTAAACGCTACCGTAATTTCGCGTTAAACCGTAACGCTCCGTATAATATAAAAAAGCCGCCGACTTTAAGGGTTAATAGCAAAGCCCCCTTAAATGTTAAGAGCCTCAAATTTGGAGAATATATTAAGGAGATCAGGAGGAATAAGAGGAAAAAATTTTTTTTCAAAAAGACCTTATAGTTTTTGAGAAAATCGATGTTAAAGTTTCAAAGGAAAAATGTAAACATTTAAAAACCCGCCGACTTTAACGGTTAATAGCAAAGCCTGCTTAAAGTTTAGGAACACCAAATTCCCAGGGTATATTAAGGGGATCAGTGGGAATAAGAGGAAAAATTTTTTTTTCAAAAAGACCTTATAGTTTTTGAGAAAATCGATTTTTAAGTTTCAAGGGCGAAAATGTCTTTTAAATGCGGAAAATGTCAGTTTTTTTTGCACAGGTAACAATAGTGTATTATTTTCATAGATTTCCCCAAGTGGGAAGAGTTTTACTTACTTCGTTCTGAGTGTGGGAAATATAAAAAAAAAACGACGTGGGGTCCCCCCTCCCAGACCTCTTTAACCCCTTGTCCCCCATGCAGGCTGGGATAGCCAGAATGCGGAGCACCGGCCGCGTGGGGCTCCGCACCCTGACTATACCAGCCCGCATGGTCCATGGATTGGGGGGTCTCGGAAGGGGAGGGGCAGCCAAGCTTTCCCCTCCCCCTCCGAGCCCTTGTCCAATCCAAGGACAAGGGGCTCTTCTCCACCTCCGATGGGCGGTGGAGGTGGAGGCCGCGATTTCCTGGGGGGGAGGTTCATGGTGGAATCTGGGAGTCCCCTTTAAAAAGGGGTCCCCCAGATGCCCACCCCCCCTCCCAGGAGAAATGAGTATAGAGGTACTTGTACCCCATACCCATTTCCTTTAAGAGTTAAAGTAAATAAACACACAGACACTTAGAAAAAGTATTTTAATTGAACAAAAAACATAACCACGAAAAAAGTCCTTTAATATTCTTAATTAACCATTAATACTTACCTGTCCCTTTAAATAAATGATCCCTCGCAATATCCTCGGAAATGTTCTATCAGTTACAGTGTAACAAAGTTATTACAATGTATCAACTTTGTTACATTGTAACTACGCCGCACCCGACGTCACTCACCGCCGCCGCCGCCACCGCGTCTGCGCTGCAGGACCCGACAGAGCTCTGAGCTATAGCTCAGAGCTCTCTAAGCATCTTTGTATTTGGGCTCCAAGGAGCCCCATTGGTCCTTAGCAGACCAATGGGGTTCCTTCTGATTTGAAGGAACCCCATTGGTCTGCTAAGGACCAATGGGGCTCCTTGGAGCCCAAATACAAAGATGCTTTAGAGAGCTCTGAGCTATAGCTCAGAGCTCTGCTCGGGTCCGTGCAGGACGCTAAGTCCCCGCCGGCTCCGCTGCCCTCCCCGCCTCTCCCACATGTCACCCACATGTCACCCACATGTGGGTGACATGTGGGTGACAGATGTGGGCGGGGTGGACAGCGGGAGCTGCGGGGACTTAGCGTCCTGCACGGACGCGTATGCGGCGGCTGAGCGGCGAGTGGCGTCGGGTGCGGCGTAGTTACAATGTAACAAAGTTGATACATTGTAATAACTTTGTTACATTGTAACTGATAGAACATTTCCGAGGATATTGCGAGGGATCATTTATTTAAAGGGACAGGTAAGTATTAATGGTTAATTAAGAATATTAAAGGACTTTTTTCGTGGTTATGTTTTTTGTTCAATTAAAATACTTTTTCTAAGTGTCTGTGTGTTTATTTACTTTAACTCTTAAAGGAAATGGGTATGGGGTACAAGTACCTCTATACTCATTTCTCCTGGGAGGGGGGGTGGGCATCTGGGGGACCCCTTTTTAAAGGGGACTCCCAGATTCCACCATGAACCTCCCCCCCAGGAAATCGCGGCCTCCACCGCCCATCGGAGGTGGAGAAGAGCCCCTTGTCCTTGGATTGGACAAGGGCTCGGAGGGGGAGGGGAAAGCTTGGCTGCCCCTCCCCTTCCGAGACCCCCCAATCCATGGACCATGCGGGCTGGTATAGTCAGGGTGCGGAGCCCCACGCGGCCGGTGCTCCGCATTCTGGCTATCCCAGCCTGCATGGGGGACAAGGGGTTAAAGAGGTCTGGGAGGGGGGACCCCACGTCGTTTTTTTTTTATATTTCCCACACTCAGAACGAAGTAAGTAAAACTCTTCCCACTTGGGGGAATCTATGAAAATAATACACTATTGTTACCTGTGCAAAAAAAACTGACATTTTCCGCATTTAAAAGACATTTTCGCCCTTGAAACTTAAAAATCGATTTTCTCAAAAACTATAAGGTCTTTTTGAAAAAAAATTTATTCCTCTTATTCCCACTGATCCCCTTAATATACCCTGGGAATTTGGTGTTCCTAAACTTTAAGCAGGCTTTGCTATTAACCGTTAAAGTCGGCGGGTTTTTAAATGTTTACATTTTTCCTTTGAAACTTTAACATCGATTTTCTCAAAAACTATAAGGTCTTTTTGAAAAAAAATTTTTTCCTCTTATTCCTCCTGATCTCCTTAATATATTCTCCAAATTTGAGGCTCTTAACATTTAAGGGGGCTTTGCTATTAACCCTTAAAGTCGGCGGCTTTTTTATATTATACGGAGCGTTACGGTTTAACGCGAAATTACGGTAGCGTTTAATGCGAAATTACGGCATGATAAGACTGTAATGCGAAAATTACGCGAAAATTACGCTTACGCGAAATTTCGCGAAATCCTTCTTCATTACGATTATGTACTTACGGCCATAATCGTAATTACACTAATTACGCGAAATTTCGCAAAATCGTAATTAGGTCATTACGCTCATCTCTAGCGAAGAGATAACGAATCCTTCTGAATCCTGTTCTGTTACTGTTTGTGGATTGCGTTCATCTCTGCGAAGAGATAACGAATCCTGTTCTGTTACCGTTTGTGGATTGCGTTCATCTCTGCGAAGAGATAGCGAATCCTTCTGAGTCCTGTTCCCTGTATTACTCCATTCCTAGTCAGCGTTCCTGCTTATGTCATATATCGGTTCATTGCCGATATATACATATGTTAGTCAGACATTACAAATAGTTTCATTGATAGCTGTAATTGTAATACGCTAGGAAAACATACTTATTGTATATTTATCTGTGTTACGTTCATCTATCTTAATCCTGCTGTTCCCTGACTGTCCTGTCCTGTCTTTGTGAGGCACGCCATCGCCGCAGCGCATTGGCTGCCTCATTCCAGTCTGTCTGGTTTTGGACGCTTGCTGTCGCTAAGTAGCCGCTTGCTAGCAAGCGTTCATTCTGTCTACCTGTCCTGATCTCCTCAGTTCTGGTTTGTGCGCTCAGCGCTACTTTGCGCTGAGACGTTATAACGAAAGCATTGTTTGTGGCTGTCAGATCTGCACCGGCTCTGTGTGCCACAATCTCCTATTGGAGTCAGTCCTCCCCTCCACTATACTAGGGATAGCCTGTTTCCTGGTGCTAGTGTGTGTACCTCCTCCACGCCAGCTCATGCGTTGCATGCTGACTGTGGAGAATACACCACCAAGCCTTACATTATGCAAACCCCATTACCAATCCCCATTGTGGGGGGGATTCCCAGAAAGTATGACACTGTTAATTATGGTTCCTGTTCCTTTAAGAAATTTGAAGAACTTAGCTCTGAAACAGAAAATGAGTTTTTCTCTGAATGTGCCAGGTTCCTGGCCAATCCTGATCTCCAAGCGACTCCTGTTTCAACCTGGGCACTCCAGCTAGTTTATATTTTGTTTAAAGGGCAATTGCTTCAGTGGGCATGTGATGTTCTCAATCATTCCGATTTGAATGAGAGACCGCTGGAATTTCTAGCGTTTGTGATCCATAACTGGTTGCGCATAGATCCATTGCCTTTTCCTCTTAATGAACTCCTGGCAGCAGGCCAATCAGCTGCTCCTTCAATTGCTTGCAAGAATGAGCAGCAAGCAGAAAGTGTTACTGATAATTTTCCTGCAGCTTTGAATAAATCATCAAAAACCGCAAGGTCAAAGGCAAAACGCAAACGTTCTAAAAAACGTGTCCAATCTGCAGAGTCGTTATCCTTAGCGACTGAGACCTATAATGAGATTCTGCCATTAACAGATAATGAAATGCAATTGTCTTTCAGGGGAGTTAAATGGACTTATGAAACTATTAATGAACTTTCATCACTGGCTAGGGAAAATAAAGATTTTTGTTTAAAAGAATTATCTGAGTATGATTATGAGGAGATATTACAGAGTATTGAACAAATCAACTTATTTGTGAAGCAAGGAAGGTTTGCATACACTACAGTTAAACACTTGCTACAGGTATTAGAGATTCTTAAGAATAAGGAATCTGCCAATCACCTGCTAATTAACCCAATCTATGTCCCTGCCACAATCATATCTGCAAACTGTGATCTGCCTGTTAAGTATGCTTGGAATCCTCCATTTGAGAAAGGAGAGATGGAAGCTCTGGTCAATGAATGGAAGAATGATTCAAGTTCATTTTGTCAATTTTACAGTGCAAAAAGTGAATTAGTATTGAATGCATGCATTAAGTCTGCCTATAACCTAATAAAAACTGGTGTGTGTGGGTATGACTTTGTGGCTCCATTGATCGATGTGTGGAAAATGATTTTGGATGATTTTTATGCGATTCAATCAGTTGATACCAGGGAAGACACACTGTCAATTGGAGACTGTCCCACTTCTCCAGTTACTGAGTCCCTGCCATGTCTTGTGAATGTTCATGTAACTCCACCCTGTACCATGGATAACTCAGTGTTACTTCCCAGTAAAACAGAAGCCACTGATACTTTCTTAACTTTGCCCTGCACAAATTTCTCAGCAGAGAATCCAGAGGTCCTGCTGACTTCTGAGTCCAGCTTAGCCAGTACTCATGAGTCTTTGTTCAGTGAAACAGACACCAGAAAAATCTTGCCTGTCTCTGCAAACACTTCTGCAGAAATTACCCGTGTTAATAAAGTTCAACTCCTGTCTGATCCAGCAGATGCCAATAGATGCACTACATCAGTTTCCGAGTCCCAGCAATCCTGTCTAGAAACATCAGAACCCCGGCATCTGAATTTTCCAATTTTACAAATGAACGGTGATTCAGATGCGCAAACATTGTGTCTTGATCTTCCTGTTTCTACACCTCGCTCTAGTTTCATAAATAGCTCAGAGCATCTGCTATGTGAACCTGAAATCGCAGAATTATTACCTTGTTCAGAAAATCTTCCAGTAAATTTGCCCTGTACCATGAATTGTGCAGTAGATCTCTCAAATGAAACTCAGGTCACAGAATCATTATGCTGTCCAGCAGGTGCTTCCATGGTTTTGCCCTGCAATATGGACTGTTCAGTGATCCTGTCCAGTGAAGCTGTGGTCGCAGAGTCTTAAGCTTCACCCAGTACTTTGGATATTTCAAACCCTCTAGCAGAAGGGTCTGAGGCACTGCTTACCTCAGTTGGTGTTGCAGTAATATTCACTTGTCTAGCAGCTGTTTTGGAATTACAGTCTGCTCTAATAAAACTTGGTGAATTTCTGCCGAGCAAAGCAGAAGCCATTGAAATATTGTCCTCGTCAGCAATTGTGTTAGATACCTTGCCCTGTACACAGTCTGATTTAACCAATGTTGAGTCCCTCTCCAGTGTTGTAACAGCCGAGGAACTCCAGCCCTGTCCTCTGAATGTTTCAGAAGTCTTGCCCTGTAACATGGATAATTCTGATTCTCTGGTCAAAATAATAGAAATCTCAGAATTTCAGTCCGGTCTGATGAGTGTTCCTGAAACCCAGCCCTGTATCCTGAAAGATTCTGGTTCTCTGGCCGCTGTGGCAGAGGTTCCAGAGTCCCCTTCCTGTCCAGGGAATTCCTCAGTTTTGCCTAGTCCAGTGGGGGCTGCTGCAATACTGACTTGTTCTGCAGCGCCTCATGAGCTCCAATCCAGTGTATTAGATGAGTCTCTGTCCAGTCCAGAGGTAGTTGTGGAGTCCCTATCTGGTTCAGTGCATACATCAGAAGATTTGTCCTGTCTTGTTAGTGCCCCTGAATCTGATTTGTTACTGACTTTGCTGGAATCAGCGACATCTAAGTCTGATCCTGCATTCTCGTGTAAAAATCCAGTAGTTGCGAAGTCTAGTCATGATGATTTTTTTTTGGCCAGTCCTGGTTTTGGTCCTGTCTTGGCTGACCCTGAGGCTCACAGTTCCTTGACATGCCCAGAGGTTTCTCTTGTGCCAGTGTGCCCAGATGTTCTTTGTGTGCCAGAATGCCCAAGTGTGTTTAAGGTGTTAGCGTGCTCTGATGCTTCCTTAGTAGGAACATGTTCTGATGTTGCCAGTCTGCCTGCATGCCCAGAGATGGTTCTGGTCCCTGAAAGCCCTGATATTGATGTTTGTCCTTGTGGCCCTGACTCGGGAATTGCCCTAGGTTCCATAGGGGTTCTTGATAGTTCTCCATGTGAGCCTAAGGGGCATTCTGACCTATGGGGATCTCTTTGGAGCTTCAAGGTGTTCTGGGAGGTCTCTGAGAAAACTTGTCCTGGTGCCTTGGACTGGTTCAACAGTGGGTTTTGTGTTGGTAAAGACAGTACCGGTGGGCATTGCAAAGGCTTTGGCGTTTCTGAACGGTTCCTGGAAGGCGGTGGGTATCGCTCAGGGAGTTTCGGAGGGCTTTCTTCTGGAAATCATGGTTCTGATGGGTGTCACACTGGGGCTTGTAGTACTGATGGGCATGGTTCTGTAGGTTCTGGTTCTGATGGGTCCAGTCTTGTGGGGACTGATTCTGGAATTCGGTCTTGCCGGGCTGTCCCGGTCATCATGAATTATCAGTCAGACTGTTTTGTTGGAAATTTCAGTTTTGAAAAGCGTCTGGAATCCGCTTTTAAAGGCGGGGGTACTGTAATGATCGCTGCTGCAGCAGCTATTGCTGGAAGTAGTAGTGCTGCAGCTCAGGCAGTTCTGATCTATTTCCATGCAAGCTGCATAGCTTTGTCTGTCTTTCCCTGCTGTCAGCTTGTGACTGATTATCATTCACCTGTGTGGGAATCTGCATGTCTGCTCCCATTGGATGACCTCAGTATAAAGATCTGCTTCCTGCAGGGTTTCCTTGGGTTTTCATAGCTTCAGTTAAGCCTGTCTTGCTGTCGCTTTAGCCCCCGATCGTGTTTCTTGTTATAATGATACTTTGCTGGTTTTGCATCATATATTGGTTCATTGCCCATATATATGCATACCAGCACGTTTATTATTTTCCTTGTATTTGTGTTACGTTGATACATCAGTGTCGCTGATGTATACGTACACGAACTGTTTATATCCTGTGTGCAGTTAGTCAGCTTTCCAGCACGTTTTGGTAGGTTGCGCGTACCGTTACCACCCGTGCTGAGGTAGTTACCCTGCTCCTGGTTACCGTTTGTGGATTGCGTTCATCTCTGCGAAGAGATAACGAATCCTTCTGAATCCTGTTCTGTTACTGTTTGTGGATTGCGTTCATCTCTGCGAAGAGATAACGAATCCTGTTCTGTTACCGTTTGTGGATTGCGTTCATCTCTGCGAAGAGATAGCGAATCCTTCTGAGTCCTGTTCCCTGTATTACTCCATTCCTAGTCAGCGTTCCTGCTTATGTCATATATCGGTTCATTGCCGATATATACATATGTTAGTCAGACATTACAAATAGTTTCATTGATAGCTATAATTGTAATACGCTAGGAAAACATACTTATTGTATATTTATCTGTGTTACGTTCATCTATCTTAATCCTGCTGTTCCCTGACTGTCCTGTCCTGTCTTTGTGAGGCACGCCATCGCCGCAGCGCATTGGCTGCCTCATTCCAGTCTGTCTGGTTTTGGACGCTTGCTGTCGCTAAGTAGCCGCTTGCTAGCAAGCGTTCATTCTGTCTACCTGTCCTGATCTCCTCAGTTCTGGTTTGTGCGCTCAGCGCTACTTTGCGCTGAGACGTTATAACGAAAGCATTGTTTGTGGCGGTTAGATCTGCACCGCCTCTGTGCGCCACAATCTCCTATTGGAGTCAGTCCTCCACTCCACTATACTAGGGATAGCCTGTTTCCTGGTGCTAGTGTGTGTACCTCCTCCACGCCAGCTCATGCGTTGCATGCTGACTGTGGAGAATACACCACCAAGCCTTACACATTGATGCCATTCCTCATAATATGTTTTTATTAAGGCTATTGGAGTTTATTCTCAAGAACAATTATTTTTTGTTTGACTCCTCCCATTTCCTCCAGGTGCAGGGCACAGCGATGGGGACCACCTGTGCCCCGTCCTATGCATGCCTGTACCTGGGGGAGTGGGAACGATGTATTTTTTCAGATGCAAACCTGAGTGATCTTTTGGGGCATGTACTTACCTGGCATCGTTATATCGATGATATATTTTTAATCTGGACAGGAACACAACAACAGATGTTTGATCTGGTCAATTTGCTAAATAATAATGTTTTCAACCTCAAATTTACCATGACTATGGATACTCACAGTATCCCGTTTTTGGACATTATGATTTCTGTGAACGACCAGGGAGTATTACAGACGGATCTTTATAGAAAACCCACAGCAGCTAACTCCTTGCTTCATGCAAGAAGTTTTCATCCCACACACCAGATACGCAGTATTCCTGTCGGGCAATATTTGAGAGCCCGACGGAACTGCTCTGATGACAGGAACTTCCATGCCCAAGCTAATGATTTACAGCAACGATTTAGGGCTCGCGGTTATCCCAAAAAATACCTAAAGAAAGCCTATCATCGAGCTTGCGATACCCCTAGATCTACTCTCTTATACAATCAATCATCGGGACAAAAGTCTCGAAATGAACTAGATAGGGGTCTTTCCTTCATTACCAAATACAATGATCATCACTTTCAGGTCCGCGCCCTACTTCAGAAACACTGGCATGTGCTCACGGGCGACCAGCGTGTTGCCCCCTTTGTTCCGAGGGAGCCCTCTGTTACCTACAGGCGGGCCACCACCATAGGTGATACCTTGACACGTAGCCACTACTCAGGTAGAGGCAAAACCAAATTATGTAATTGCACAGTTCTGGGCACTTACCCATGTCATTCCTGTAACCAATGCAGGTACATCTATGTCGGTAAACAGTGCCCCCTTGTGATGAGAGACGTTGTATTAACTACCAGACATTATGTTAACTGTGAGACGGAGGGGATAATTTATCTCCTCCTCTGCCCCTGTGGGGCCTTTTATGTGGGCAAGACTGGCAGATCCCTTAACAGACGTATTTATGAACACACTTATGGTATCCAGGAGGGACACCAGACACCTGTAGCCCGACACTTCGCAATTTGCCAGGGGGGTAACCCCAGGAAAATTCGATTCTTTGGCTTGGATAGGGTACACCGGGACCCACGGGGAGGGGACTGGGACGGGAGACTCCTCCAATGTGAGGCCTTCTGGATTTACAAACTTAAGGCCTTTCGGACACCGGGCCTTAATGAAGGTATTGATTTCGCCCCATTTCTGTGACAGCAGTGCTCTGGCTCATGACCATATGTTCTCTATTTTTCATTATTTTTGTTCAATTTCTAAGGATGAATCTTCATATTTTCCTTTTGCTGTGCTTAAGCTGGCGGCCTTTTTGCGCCCGAACCGGGTCTTTTCCCGACCCTTATATATTTTTTTGATTTAAAACCTTTTATGCCATCTAATTTAGATATGATCTTTGACACTTCCTTGATGGTGGTTGGTGGGTTGGCGTGGCCCCCCGTTGCTCCACTTTGTCCTTGGTCTCCTCTCGTTTGGTCCCCTATCGGCAGGACAACAGTTTATTTATTATTATTTCATTTTACTTTCGTATTCTATTTTTTTGCTTATGATTACTTCATTATATATAGCTATTAGGGATTTATTATTAATGGAAATATTTTTTCATTATTATATTATGTTTTTTTCAATATGTAATTTTTTTCGATGACTTTGCTGATCCTGTGGGAGGTGGTAGCTATGGCCCCCCCGGCGCGCCGCACTTGCTGGTGGTCCTGGATGTGGGGTGGGGTTGGTGGGGGATCGATGTGCCCTGGGGGGGTGCTCGGGGTCGGCCCAGTCTTTGGCTTGACATGGACCATATACTGGGCTAATGCCTGCTGGCCCGTGGCCTGCCTGTGGGCCTTCCCTGTCCTCCTCCCCCCGTGGCCCTCCCCTCCCCCCCCCTGCCCCGTTTCCTGTTGCCCCTGGGCACACTTGGCCGCGGCTATGGTGGCGCTCCGGCGGTGATGGCGACTGGGCGGCCCAGGGGACCCGGGGCCCCGCCTGCGGGACAGCCGGGCCACCCTTTCTCCTTACCATCGATCAGGGGGTGGGGTCTTAATAGTCCGTGCCCCTCAGCGTTCCCGGAGCCCTTTTGCGTCGGCCGCATTTCCATAGCGGCCCTGTTTGGGGGTCTCTGTGGGTCGCGTACAGTCGTACGCATATACGCGTTCCCTCCTACTTGATCCGCTTGGCGGTTGCGGACGCGAGGGAAACGCTGTGCGTGCACTTGTACGCATATATGCGTTCCCTCCTTTGATCCGCATCACCGCATGCGGACGCGAGGGGAACGCCGTGCGTACATGCGGAGAATTGGATGCATCACGCCTCTGCCTCCACCTCTCACTCACCACCTGCATCCTGTGATGGTGGGGTGGGAGTGGTCATGGGGGGGCGTGGTAGCATCCTTTGGCCGCCCAGTGCCATTTTAGGCCGGCTCCTCTCTCCCACAGGCAGCAAAACTTCTGAGCCTGCCCTGATGATGCTGGTAATCTCACCAGTGAAACCGGTTGGCCTCTAAGGCTCTCTTTGTGACCAGACACACTTGTGGTGGCAGCACATGGGCTCCTGTGGATGTACTTTGCAGTGACCAGCTACTCAGATGAGTATACCTCAATGATATGCATTTCTACTGGTGACTTGAAAACAGCCTCCTATGGAGTAACCACTGTTTACCATATGATCATTGAAACAGCTTCCTAGGATGCACCTATATGCTGCTATATGCTGTTGTTTGCTGGAATTTTGAGTTTGTCTACATCAAGTTGATGCTGCTGAAGGGATGACCCTGGCGGACTGTTCCATGAATGAACTATATCAACTTTAATATCACACCATCTGTACCTGCATATGTCTGTGGTTTAAACACTTGCCTGTGAATCTGTCTCAGAATGTGCTTCTGATTGGGGCACTAACTCTGGTGAATTGCTTGTTGCTCCTGGGGCTTGCGGATGTGTCAGGCTTGCTGTGGATATAAAAATTTTTGTTTACTAGCCCGAAGTGCTTGCCACATACAGTGTGTGCCTATCAATCTACCTCTGTGCACCTGGCCATTGTTATAGCTCATAAATGAGACAGCTTGCCTGACCTGTGGACCTGCACATCAATTATTTTGTGTATTTTGTGATAACATATGCAGTAAGACCACCTATTGTGATGGATTGAATCTCTCTATCAGCCGTTATTCAGCCTTTTGATCCTGCAAATCACTGGAAATATTATAGCAACACAGCCGGAATTTGATATACCTGTGCTTTTTCTACTAGGATGTCTTTTCCCATTTAGGTCCTGGACACTTGGCCCTTAAAACCAATGAAACATTGCAGCAACACAGCCAGTATCTGATACACCTGTGCTTTTCTACTAGGAAGTCTTTTTCCATTTAGGTCCTGGACACTTGGCCTTTAAAACCAATGATATATTTTTCTCCGAGGTCTTTTGTTTCAATGTTTCCTGCTAGGAGTCGCTTCCCCCCTTTTTTGCATTAAGATATTTGATGGATTGCGCACTATCAATATTTTTTTAGGGGATCCCCTACATTTTTTCATCTGGCCTAGACATGGTGGCCCACCTGTGTGTTCTGGTCAATTTTAAATAGATTTACATATATGTGTGTTTATTTTGGTCATTAATAACATTTGTACTTTTATATATAATTTATTTCCTCCTGCTTCCTTAGTCTTACATTGATCATATTGAGAAGTCTCAGACTTGTGGAGGATTATCTGTGATAGGAATTTTTAGGACCCATTTGTCTAAAATATTCACATTTACAGTATATTAAAACTCCACTCCATATTCATGTATTGGCCCTTACCTTGACTCTTCCCCCATGTTAAAAATAACATAGGTTACAACAAGCAATAAAATAAAATTATAAAGACTATAAAACTGCATTGTTTTGGAGCCCTGACTGTCAGGCTATGTTTGATACTTACCGGTGGTCAGTTGCCCATCCACTGTTAGCTGACTTCTTTCACCTCAGCGAGGAGGGTGGTTGGATGGTAGCTTGGCCACACCTCCTTTGACTTCCTCATTGTAAGAGGTGGTGGTGGTAAGAGACCGGCCATGTGTCACGGTTTTGCCGTGGCACTAACGATTTACAGCCTCTATCACAGGATCACGGGGCACAGGTCAAATGTCCCGGCCTCTTCACAGAGCAGGAGAGTTTGCAGTTAACTGTTTCACTGCCCAGAGTCTTTGCAGAGAACACTAAAATACATGCATCACATTATTCTCTGCAGCCTTGCTTCACGCTGAATTTCATCAACAGCACAACAACATAAACTCAAGCTTCAGCAAGGAATGTCTTTGAAGTTGATAGTGAGAGATAGCGATCTCTACCCTGGCTATCTGGTCACAGAGCATCTGAATAGTGAGGTGGATATCTTATCTTTCAATATGCTTGTAAAGTGCTAGAAATCCTTTATGGATCAATCATATTGGTTGCATTCCTCTGTGCTATTTCTTTTATTAATAACCCATATTGTGATACAAGATCCTTAATTAGGGATAGTTGTGTGATTTTATGCATTTACAGTCCTGGGACTTGAGTTATGAACTTGTAGGCACTGTGTTAACATTTCTAATATGTGAAGTTTTTTTACCAGAAATAAAGAATTTAACATTTTGCACATTTCAGTCTTTATTTTCTTATTTAATATAGTCATAACTCTTTTATGTAGAGCTGTTTACTCTAATTTATATGCTTTATGACTTATGCGTGCTGTCATTATTCTTTAAATACCTTGCCTAACATCGTTCCATGCGCCAATCTCTGCATAGGATGGAGGGGGAAACTGTATAAGGGAGGGGTGTGGTTTTGAAAAATGGGGGCGTGGTTAAAGGTGTGGCAGGGGCGTGTCTTAGTGTCCCTTTTCCCTTGCTCCAAAAGTTGGGAGGTATGGATTAGCTACACCAGCACCTCCCAGATTTCAATGTTCCTCCACCTAGAGGAGACAGGGGGACTTGGAGCAACAGGTCATGTGTCCAGGGTGCTCATCAGCGATCTTACTGTAATTATTATATTTTATCCCTTGTATTCTATGTTATTTTAATATTGGGAGCAGTACGAAGTTCAAAGGATTGCTGCGAAATACAATTCTGTGCCATGACAGAGATCAGGCTGGGTCAGTATAGTGGCTGAGAGAACCACCCGCACATCTGTTGTACATAGAACAGAATATTAGTGAGGTGGGTGGCAAGTTGTTCAAATGAATAACGAAATGTGACAACTAATGTCAGAGGCAGCCTTCTTTAGAGGATAGTAAGATTACTGGGAGCTGCATACTCAAGTTCTGCAAAGGCACATCACTGGGGGGAGAGATTCGGAGCATGGGCCCCAAATCACAGCAGTGGCGCCCCATTCCCCAGACCTTCTTTGGGCTACATGCAGAGCGGCAGTCTTGGGGGATGCAGAGGATACGTGCTGCAGCGCGTCCAGTGAAAAATGGCGCCGGCTAAATAATGGCGCCGATATATGTTTAAAACGATATTTATCGTTTTAAAGGTTAAAATAGTGCAAACCTTTTGAACGAAATTTATCGTTTTAAAATATTTTTTTTAATCCTGCCTGAACGATATTTATCGTTTTAACCCCTGCTTTGCTGCAGTTTGGAAAATATCTGCCCGCCGGCTTTAATGTTTAATAGCAAAGCCCCCTTAAAAGCTAAAAACACCGAATTTGCAGGGAATGTTAAGAAGAAAATTTTGAACAAGAGGAAAATTTTTTTTTTCAAAAAGACCTTATAGTTTTTGAGAAAATCGATTTTGAATATTCTTCTTCTGACCGTGGGAAAATTAAACGCCCGCCGACTTTAGCGGTTAATAGCAAAGCCCCTTTAAATGCCAGAAACACCAAATGTGTAGGGAATGTTAAGAAGAATAGTGGGAACACGACGAAAAAATTGTTCAAAAAGACCTTATAGTTTTTGAGAAAATCGATTTTAAATCTTCAAAGAGGAAAATGTATCTATTTAAATCGCGTACAGACATTTCCGCGGCGGAAACAATTCCCGCCGACTTTAGCAGTTAATAGCAAAGTCCCCTTAAATCCTAGCAACACCAAATTTGCAGGATATGTTAAAAAGATACTGGGAAACAATATTTAAAAAAAAATTGAAAAATTTTAGTTATGTTTTTTTTTTAAATTTAAATTTTTGGGTTATGTTCAAACTGGGAATTTTTTTGAAAAAAAATGACGTGGGGTGCCCCCTCCCGAGCCTCTGTAACCCCTTGTCTCCCATGCAGGCTGGGATAGCCAGAATGCGGAGCCCCGGCCGACTGGGGCTTCGCACCCTGAGCTATACCAGCCCGCATGGTCCATGGTATGGGGGGCTTCGGGGGGGGAGGGGCGGCCAAGCCTTCCCCTCCCCCCCGGAGCCCTTGTCCAATCCATGGACAAGGGGCTCTTCCCCACCTCCGGTGCCCCAGGAGGAGGTTGGGGCGACGACTCCCTGGGGGGGGGGGGGTCATGGTGGCATCTGGGAGTCCCCTTTAAGAAGGGGACCCCAGATGCCTGCCCCCCTCCCAGGAGAAATGAGTATAAGGGTGCAAAGTACCCCTTACCCATTTTCATAAAGGGTTAAAAGAAATAAAAACACAACAACAAGAAAAGTCCTTTAATGTTCTAAATTAACCAGAAATACTTACCTGTACCTTAAAGAAAAAATTGCCATGCCAATTAGGTCCCACGACAGTATCCTCCACCTTGCGATCTTCAGAAATACTTACCTGTACCTTTAAGAAAAAATTCCCATGGCATTATCCTCGGAAAAAGGTCCCGCGCTATATTCTGTTATGTCCCACGACGACAGTATCCTCTGTCTTGCGATCTTCAGAAATACTTACCTGTACCTTTAAGAAAAAAATCCCACGTCAATTAGGTCCCACGACAGTATCCTCCATCTTGCGACCTTCTGATACATGTTGATTGAAGATCTCCTACTCCCCGACGCCACACATGCCGCCTCCGCCGCACTGCTCTCAGCTATACTTAGTATACTGCAGGACAAAAAAACATATGAGATTCTTAACAATAACCCCAGTCAGAAATTCCAGGGGGAAATGGAAACCCTATTAAGAAAAGGTAAAGAACAAGGTATATTAATGGAAAAGGAATTTGATTATTTAATCCAACAACATCCGCGATTACCGGTGTATTATCATTTGCCGAAAATACACAAGAGGGTCAGTGACCCACCCGGGAGACCTATCATCTCAGGGATTGGGTCACTGACCTCAAATTTATCAGAATACATTGATGAATACTTGCAGAAAGTAGTAATTAAGACTGACTCATATGTCAAAGATACCGGACATATTTTACGGATTTTGGGGGATATTGAATGGAAACCAGGGTACATCCTGTGTGTAGCCGATATAAGTTCATTATACACAGTTATTGATCATAAGTTGGGAACTATGGCAGTGTCACACTTCCTGGAAAAAATGACAACGATGCAAAAAGAACAAATTGAATTCATAGAAGAAGCTATATTGTTTATACTAACTCATAATTATTTTATGCATGATTCCAAATATTACCTGCAGAGGGTGGGGACCGCGATGGGGACGAGGTTCGCGCCGGGGTTCGCTAACTTATTTATGGCCTACTGGGAGGAGACTATTTTGGGGGGGCCGGGGGGCCCCGGTGCGGACCTCGTCCTTTGGAAGCGGTTCATAGATGACACGCTTTTTGTATGGAAGGGGGGGGAGGAGAAACTGAAGGTGTTTGTGGAATGGTTGAATGTGAAAAATGATTTCAATTTGAATTTTGTTTGTGAATATAGTGAGGAGAGGGTTAACTATTTGGATCTAGAGATTTATATTGAACGTAATGAGGTGAAAACAAAGACTTATTTTAAAAGGGTTGACACAAATAGTTATATTTTGAGAGACAGTTGCCATTTATTTAAGTGGTTGAGCAATGTTCCGAGGAATCAGTTCACTAGAATAAGAAGGAACTGTACTGATGTATCTATTTTTGATGAACAGGCTGATGTATTGAAACAAAGATTCGCTGAAAAGAAGTATGATGAGCAAAGGCTGCAGGATGATATAAGAAATGTAAGAACTCTGAATAGAAACGATTTATTGAAAGAAAAAAGTAAAATTGAATCCACACCCCCATTGGGGATTTTACTGCAGTACAGTGATCAATCGAGGGACATTAGGAAGGTAATAGAAACCCATTGGCATATATTGCAGCAGGACAAAACTTTAAATGGCATACTGACAGAGAGACCGAAGTTGATTTTTAAGAGGGCCTCTAATTTAAAGAATATGATTGCCCCAACGGTGACTGAAATACAACCAACAGTGGTGAAAAAGGATGGGACATTTAAGAGATGTGGCTTTTGTTTTCCGTGCAGGAACACGAGAAAAGTAGCACCAATCAGTGGTTTTACATCCAATGTTACTGGGGAGGAGTTTAAGATAAGCGGAAATTTGAACTGTGAAACATCTGGTGTAATTTACGTTATAGAATGTGGATGCAAAAAACAGTATGTGGGGAGGACTAAGAGGAAATTATTGGAAAGAATTGGAGAACACGTTAGCCACATTAAAGGTGGTAAAAGTAAACATCCGCTAAGCAAACATTTTAAAGATTGCCCTTTGGGTACACTAAATACCTTGAAGTTTTATGCGCTTCAAAAAGTAGAGAAGGACTGGCGAGGAGGAGATTATATTAAAAAAATGTCCCGAGCCGAATCACAATGGATATTCACACTAGACAGTCTAGCGCCGAAAGGGTTAAACTTGGACATAGAATTGTTTGCATTTTAGCAAACAAGGCGGTACCTATGTGAGGAGTTGAAGGAGGAGGCATGTCCCAGTGGCTATGAAATAGCGGGGGAGTATCCAATAGAGCAAGCCCTGACGAAGGTAGGCGTGCCTACTGAAACCGGTCGGCAATTGGAAGCAGAGTGGTGACGTCACCCACAACTCCAAACACGCATATCGGAGCTCTCCCCGTGTGCTGCACGAACCTCAAGCAGCGGGTCTCCGGCCGGGACCTGTGTAACAACGATCGTTAGTTGCTGGGAACGCAGCCTGACCCACTCCTCCCCAGTCTAGAAAACTGCTACAGACTTGAGTGGACGAACACTAAAGGAAGTATCCAAGCTAAGCAACGGAACCGTGAGTGTGTGGGCTATCAAAAGCCTTAACCCTACCATTGGAACAACTGATCATTTTTAGAAGAAGTTGCATGTCAGCGAACTATATAATACCAAACTGATTACTCTCAGAAGAAGCTGTATGTCAGCAAGGGAAGAAACTTCAGTCATTTTCTAGGCATTTTTTAGGCATTTTTTAGTCATTTTCTAGGCATTTTTTAGTCATTTTTTCATCTTTCATCTTCCTTAACCCTACCATTGGAACAACTGATCATTTTTAGAAGAAGTTGCATGTCAGCGAACTATATAATACCAAACTGATTACTCTCAGAAGAAGCTGTATGTCAGCAAGGGAAGAGACTTTAGTCATTTTCTAGGCATTTTTTAGGCATTTTTTCATATTTTAGCACTGCAGTGCACAGCAAGTTCTTTGATACTGGCCAGTATTGATTAGTGCATTTATTGAATAGGTATGAATTTATGTGTGGGATTTATTGAGATTAACTTTTAAGACTACTGGTGTATTTTGAATAAATTTACATTTTATTAACTCCAAATTGCATAATTGATATGTAAAGGCGCAGGTATTATATATATTTTTCTCATATACTTAGTATAGCTTAGAGCAAAAAGCATCTATACATTTTAGCTCCAATGGTCCCCATTGGTTCCTTAACAGATCAATGGGGATCAGGAGGATCCCCATTGGTCGATAAGGAACCAATGGGGAGCCTTGGAGCCAAAATTTAAAGATGCATTTTGTTCTCAGCTATACAAAGTATAGCTGAGAGTGCATCTATATAGACGCATTAGCGCTAGCTGCTGCTGCCCTCCCTGCCTCTCTCACACCTGTCACCCTCACCCATGCTGGCACCCATGGGTGCATTGGGTGCCAGCATGGGTGAGGGTGACAGGTGGGGGGAGGCAAGGAGGGCAGCGGCAGCTAGCGCTAATGCGTCTGTATAGACGCACTCTCAGCTATACTTAGTATAGCTGAGAGCAGTGCGGCGGAGGCGGCGTGTGTGGCGTCGGGGCGGAGGAGATCTTCAATCAAGATGTATCAGATCGCAAGATAGAGGATACTGTCGTGGGACCTGATTGGCGTGGGATTTTTTTCTTAAAGGTACAGGTAAGTATTTGTGGTTAATTTAGAACATTAAAGGACTTTTCTCGCGGTTGTGTTTTTATTTCATTTAACCTTTTGTGGAAATAGGTAAGGGGTACTTTGTACCCCTATACTCATTTCTCCTGGGAGGAGGGTGATCATCTGGGGACTTAAAGGGGACTCCCAGATGCCACCATGAACCCCCCCTCACCCCGGGAGTCGTCGCCCCCACCATAAATTAACCACAAATACTTACCTGTACCTTTAAGAAAAAAATCCCACGCCAATCAGGTCCCACGACAGTATCCTCTATCTTGCGATCTGATACATCTTGATTGAAGATCTCCTCCGCCCCGACGCCACACACGCCGCCTCCGCCGCAATGCTCTCAGCTATACTAAGTATAGCTGAGAGTGCGTCTATACAGACGCATTAGCGCTAGCTGCCGCTGCCCTCCCTGCCTCCCCCCACCTGTCACCCTCACCCATGCTGGCACCCAATGCACCCATGGGTGCCAGCATGGGTGAGGGTGACAGGTGTGAGAGAAGCAGGGAGGGCAGCAGCAGCTAGCGCTGATGCGTCTATATAGATGCACTCTCAGCTATACTTTGTATAGCTGAGAACAAAATGCATCTTTAAATTTTGGCTCCAAGGCTCCCCATTGGTTCCTTATCGACCAATGGGGATCCTCCTGATCCCCATTGGTCTGTTAAGGAACCAATGGGGACCATTGGAGCTAAAATGTATAGATGCTTTTTGCTCTAAGCTATACTAAGTATAGCTGAGAGCAGTGCGGCGGAGGCGGCGTGTGTGGCGTCAGGGCGGCGGAGATCTTCAATCAACATGTATCAGAAGGTCTCAAGATGGAGGATACTGTCGTGGGACCTAATTGACGTGGGAATTTTTTCTTAAAGGTACAGGTAAGTATTTCTGAAGATCGCAAGATGTAGGGTACTGTCGTGGGACCTAATTGGCATGGCAATTTTTTTCTTAAAGGTACAGGTAAGTATTTCTGGTTAATTAAGAACATTAAAGGACTTTTCTCGTTGTTGTGTTTTTATTTCATTTAACCCTTTATGGAAATGGGTAAGGGGTACTTTGCACCCCTATACTCATTTCTCCTGGGAGGGGGGCAGGCATCTGGGGTCCCCTTCTCAAAGGGGACTCCCAGATGCCACCATGACCCCCCCCCCCCAGGGAGTCGTCGCCTCCACCTCCTCCTGGGGCACCGGAGGTGGGGAAGAGCCCCTTGTCCATGGATTGGACAAGGGCTCCGGGGGGGAAGGGAAGGCTTGGCCGCCCCTCCCCCCCGAAGCCCCCCCATACCATGGACCATGCGGGCTGGTATAGCTCAGGGTGCGAAGCCCCAGTCGGCCGGGGCTCTGCATTCTGGCTATCCTAACCTGCATGGGAAACAAGGGGTTACAGAGGCTCGGGAGGGGGGACCCCACGTCATTTTTTTCAAAACATTTCCCACTCTGAACATAACCCAAAAATTTAAATTTAAAAAAAACTTAAATAAAATTTTTCAATTTTTTTTTAAATATTGTTTCCCAGTATCTTTTTAACATATCCTGCAAATTTGGTGTTGCTAGGATTTAAGGGGACTTTGCTATTAACTGCTAAAGTCGGCGGGAATTGTTTCCGCCGCGGAAATGTCTGTACGCGATTTAAATAGATACATTTTTCTCTTTGAAGATTTAAAATTTTTCGTCGTGTTCCCACTATTCTTCTTAACATTCCCTACACATTTGGTGTTTCTGGCATTTAAAGGGGCTTTGCTATTAACCGCTAAAGTCGGCGGGCGTTTAATTTTCCCACAGTCAGAAGAAGAATATTCAAAATCGATTTTCTCAAAAACTATAAGGTATTTTTGAAAAAAAAAAATTTCCTCTTGTTCACAATTTTCTTCTTAACATTCCCTGCAAATTCGGTGTTTTTAGCTTTTAAGGGGGCTTTGCTATTAAACATTAAAGTTAGCGGGCAGATATTTTCCAAACGGCAGCAAAACAGGGTTTAAAACGATAAATATCGTTCAGGCAGGATTAAAAAAAAAGTTTTCAAACGATAAATTTCGTTCAAAAGGTCGGCGCCATTTTTTAACCTTTTAAAACGATAAATACAGTTTGATAATGTAAGTGAATGGGGCGCCATTTTTATCTAACGGTGCTGGGCGCCATTTTTCACTGACCCGGCTGCAGCCACTTCACCCGAGACTTTATTACAATATAGCAACAGGAATTTAGAGGCACACTGCCTAACTATGGGGGACTCTGCCTAGTTATTTTTGGCGATTTGAGAGAATTCTGCCTAAATATAGTTTGCGAGAAAAGCAGACTGGCTGATTATGTACAATGATTTGGGGGAGGGGATACTGCCAAATTATGTTTCGTTTTTGTTTTACAATGTCACACTTGACTGGAAATGACGATTTTCTCTTTCCTTGTTTTGTATTCAGGAACCTGAAGATGGTCAGAAGTCAACCTTCAGTGATGAGAATCTATTCTCCTGTGTAAATGATCTATTTGTTGCTGGGACAGAAACTACATCTGCAAGTCTAGAATGGTGTCTGGTATATATGATGGCCTTTCCAGACATTCAGGGTACCCTCTATTCAAAATTTCACTAAGGCCATGTTCACAGTGGCCTTTGTGTTGTCCCCTGTCACAGCAGGAAAGCAACAAATCAGGAAAGCGGCGCCGCAAGTTATCCACGCGTTGTTGTCGGGTACAGTAAAGCATATAGTCAATGAAAAGTATGCGTCACCATTACTGTTAACACGCGTGTTTTGCTGTAACGCACTGCATGCAGTGGGTTAAGATGCCGCAACCCATTAGACCACCACACTGTTAATGACGCATAGGTGGTGCATTGCAGTTAGCAGTGTTACAAAGCAGCCGTTACACTGCACCACACCACTATGAACAGCGTACGTACAAAAAGGGCGCCTGGACAAAAAGGGCGCGGGGTGTAAACTCTAAATAATAATTAATCATTAATAGGGTTTATAAAAATAGTGTGCTATATTTTGTTTTCAAATAAAGTTTAACAAAACTATAAATCATTAAATAATGTTTATAAAATCGGAAATTGTGAAAACGTTAATCTTCCCTATTTCTAAAGTTAAACTTATAATTACGTTTATTAAAAAAACAATAATATATGTTTAATTGTTATAATTGTATATTATTGTGAATAACCTTCATTTATGGTTTGTTCTTATAATAAAATCTAAAAATATTCTTTATAACGATGATATAAATATAAGTACGTTCGTAATAAGTGTTGTAAAACATTAGTAATTATTACTAAAATTTGACTAAAACTATACCTAAGCCTACTCTTACACAGAACCCTCCCTGTACCTATCCCTAACCCCTAGACCCCCCTGTTGGTGCCTAAACCTAAGACCCCCCTGTTGGTGCCTAAACCTAAGACCCCCCTGTTGGTGCCTAAGTAACCCTCCCTGTACCTACCCCTAACCCCTAGACCCCCCTGTTGGTGCCTAAACCTAAGACCCCCCTGTTGGTGCCTAAACCTAAGACCCCCCTGGTGGTGCCTAAACCTAAGACCCCCCTGTTGGTGCCTAAACCTAAGACCCCCCTGTTGGTGCCTAAACCTAAGACCCCCCTGGTGGTGCCTAAACCTAAGACCCCCCTGTTGGTGCCTAAACCTAAGACCCCCCTGTTGGTGCCTAAACCTAAGACCCCCCTGTTGGTGCCTAAACCTAAGACCTTCCTGTTGGTGCCTAAACCTAAGACCCCCCTGGTGGTGCCTAAACCTAAGACCCCCCTTTATTATGTGGATAATAATGTTTTACAAATTGTGACTCCAAAAAATATATTCCAATTTACATTACGTACTGATCGCTTTATTTTGTGAATAATGTTTTAAAAACAGTAAGGGATAAAACTTTAAATAAAAAAATATATTGCAATTTACATTACGTACTGATCGCTTTATTTTGTGAATAATGTTTTAAAAACAGTAAGGGATAAAACTTTAAATAATGTTTTAATTATTTAAATTAGATAAATATATTTAGTATTTTCATAAATGTTATTCGGCACGGGTGCATTTTATAAACGTAAATCAACACAAGCTCAGTTATAAATCATTAAACAGCTCCGGGAGCCGTTTGTAAACCTTATTTAGCTCCGGGCGCCGTTTGTAAACTTTATTTAGCTCCGGCGCCCTTTTTTCCTGCTCGGCGCCCATTAAACGTTATTTATTATGGGAGTGAATGGCGGCGCCCTTTTTGTCCACTAGCGGCCTGCGCCCTTTTTTCCCAGCTCCCTATGAACAGGGCCTTACTCCTTACAGTTCTGCCTTTTTCTGTGATGTTGCCAACCTCTGGGTTTATTCATGTGATCCCCATTATGTCTGCTCTTATTTTAGAGAAGTGTCGGAAAGAAATCGATAGCATTCGTGGAGACAGAGAACATGTTGAATATGAGGACAGAGTGAGGATGCCGTACACACAGGCTGTCCTACAGGAAGTCCAGCGCTTTGCCTCAGTTGTGTCACTTGGAGTTGCTCATGCACCCATTAAAGATGTTCAACTGAATGGATACACTATTCCAAAGGTGGGTCCATACACTTCTTACAGCAAATGTATGTATGAGATTTCTTTTTCTTTATGGGTTCAATAATAATTTCATCCATACGCCAGGAAGGTCTTAATAGCTCCCCCCCCCCCCCCCCCCCATACCCACTAAAAGATGATTGGTACTCCAAGCTTGAGATGTGCTTCTGTCCACCATGCTGCTCATTGCATTCACCCAAGCAGAGCCAGCGCTACCATAGAGGCAAAGGGGGCAATTTCCCCAGGGCCTCTGACCTCTGCTGGGCCCCCCAGGTGGTCTTTCTGACTGCTCCCATATGCCTGCATGTTCAACTCAGCTGCAGTGGCAGGCAGATCTACACTGGGAAGGGGGGGCAATCTCCCCCCAGGCCGCCTTTCATTCAGTGATTTAGGGCCGGTCTGGTGTCTGGTGTATTCAGGTTTGTTGTTGTAAGGCAATGTGAAACACTAGGCTAGCTGATAAAAGTGCAATTAGAGGGCAAGCAAGCTGATAATTATACACAGCATGATGCAGAACTTGCCTGGAGGGTCCGTGAGCAAAAATCTCTCTGGTCTCTTCCGAATGTTATAATGACTGCATGTGTGGATAAGGTGTTGTACAAGTTGAAAAGTTTTTCACAGTCCCTAGACTCCAGGAGGGCTGCTTTCTGACTTGTGTGAGAGACCAGCAGGGACAGGAGTCCTATTACAGGCAAGTAGCCTCTGTGTGATGTGAGACTGCAATACAGATGAGCACTCTGCTTCATCTCAGGCTATTCACAATTTCTCTCCACTCCTCCACTCCTAGTGCCTACCAAAATCACAATAGCAATCTCTAGTAATTTGTGAGTGTGATTTTGTAAAACGACTTTCAGAGCGATTTTTTTAATGAATCGCTCCAAACAATGCTACATACTGTGTGTTTGTGATTTTAAAAAAATCACAACGCTGCTGTGAGAACACCGTCATAAGGTAACATTAGCCAAGTGCTTTTCAAATCACTGTCGATTTGAAAAATGCTCAGAAGCCCTCTTGGTTGGCACCAGCCCTCCCTCATTCACCTTTGTTTCCCTCTTCCCCTAGTGCTGGGTGTCTATGTCTTCTTGTCATACAGGAAAGCTAAATAAAAGTGCAATCCTGGTGATTTTTTAAAAATGTCTGAACAGTTGACTGAATGGATTGTTGGAACATGGCATACACAGCTTTGTGGGACATTCTTGGGCGACACTCTTAATTTCTTTACTGATTGATTCTGCTGGTATGTCTCTGTTCTGGTCCAAGGGGGGTGTCCACCAACAAATCTCTGCAGAGGGGCCTGATGTAGTTACACCCCTACCCAGCTGCCTTGTAATAACTCACCTGTCCCTGCAGCAGCTCCATCCGTGCTCCCTCTTCAGCCACGCTGCCTGCCTCTATGATTCTGTGCATGTTATTTACACGTAACATGTGCCGAATGGAAGATACACGGGCAGCAGGGCTGAAGGCAAAGCACAGGATGGAGCAGCTGATACAGGTGAGTTATTACAAGGCAGCTGAGCTACACAATGTGCGGAGGCTACGGGAGAAGTCTATGCAAGATCACGAGGGGCAGCAGTCGGTTCGGGGCTGACTTCGCTGGGGGGGGGGGGGGGTGTAGGGGGGCCCCAAGTTACTTTTGCCCCAGGGCCCCCGTATAGCTTAAACCGGCCCTGCACCCAAGTATGGTGGCTGCTCTGGTCATATGGAAATACCACTGGTACACATAGAGGGCAGTAAGCATGATTCTTTATAGCCATGATATGATCAGTTTCACACTCACTCACTCACTCACTCACTCACTCACATGTCTGTGTCTCACAGGACTGCACTCATGCTGCATATGCTGGATACCTACTGGTGACAATAATAAAAAAGAAAACACTTATGAAGAAATAAAATATACTGCAGTTATTAACATAAATTAACCCTTCCCTTCCTTAACACTCATAGGTGTATGTCTCCTCCATATGTAAACAGTAGAGATGGCCCGAACGGTTCGCCGGCGAACTTCCGAACTTTTCAAGAAGTTCGGTTCACCCCCATAGTACACCATGAGGGTCAACTTTGACCCTCTACATCATAGTCAGCAGACACATTGTAGCCAATCAGGCTACACTCCCTCCTGGAGCCACTCCCCGCTTTATAAAAGGCAGGTAGCGCCGGCCATCTTACTCACTCGTGTACCTGCAATAGTGAGAGAAGGGAAAGCTGCTGCAGACTCTCTCATAGGGAAAGATTAGTTAGGCTCTTGTAGGCTTCTTAGCTTGCTCCTTGCTGATTCTTATTGCTAAAAAAGCACCCCACAACAGCTTTTTTGAGAGCTATACTTGTTCTTGTGATCTATTTTTTCTTTCTGTGTGTCCCACTGACACTTGTGTTGCATAGACAGCCTTGATAATTCATACTGTGTGTGTGCAACTGCCAGGCCCAACACATTCAGTGACTACTTGTGTGTGTGACAGGTGCACATTGTAATACTCATCACTGCATATACCTGTCAGGAACCGGCCCCGCGGCACGCCTGCAGATATGGTTCCCGACTGCGGGTTTGACCAGATCAAGCGGGGAGTAGCCTTATTCAAGCTAAAAACAAGGCTGGGACCCCTCAAACACTTCTCACTGCCACCACTAGCTGCCGCTAGACACTTCCACTCTGCTGTCGAGTAATCTGCACGCAATCCACGTTTTCGTATTCGGGTCAGCTTTGTGCTTTAGGCCGATTACGAGAACGCTACGCACACACACAGTACAATCGTACAGTAGCACGGCACAATCAGGCACTGACTTGTAATGCAAGTTACACTGCAGTCTCTCCTTTTAGGCTATGAGCGTTAGTTTAGTACAGCAGAAGTCAAACTTATTAAATAACGATTTAATATTCCAGAAAAAGTGGAACACTGCAAAAAATAATATATACAAAAAATGTACAAAAAACAAAGTAAAAAGTTACAAAATTAAAAGTTACAAAGATACACACAAGGATATTTGCTTACCACAATTAACAGGAATCAAGATAGAAGAACCTTGGACTTGGTTTAGTAGACGGGCACAGATCTGGTTGGACCAGGAGTCCCCCTAGCTTTAGCTACCATCAGGAGAGCACTGATTTTAGGTATCTGCCCCTGCTTTTTATGCTGGGAGATTTGCCTTGAGGCTGCAAGCCCGTTTGGAAGGGGGGAACTAGTTTTAATTCAATTTCCAGACATAATTTAATTCCCAGAGATCTAACTTCTACATGTAAAAGTGTATTATAGCACACACATCAAAAGACTTCCCTATTCCAGGTTACAGGTCACAACCACATTGGTGACAGTATTCCTAGCAGATCAAAGGTAAGGATCTGACTGGCTATTGACTAATTAGCCATCTCCTTGCCAGAGGCTAGCAAATCCATTTAGCATCCCATGCTGTTAAGTGTTTCCTAAATAGAAGCAGACAATGATAGCTTCTCCTGCTGGACAATGAATGCAGATTCACTTTACATCTACATAAGGCACTCCATGAGCCCGTCCAATTACCCTGAAGCCAGCTGGCTTTGAGCAGACGTACACGTATGACCCAGGCAGAAAAATGAAATATATGGTTTCCGTATTATCCCAACATCATAACTAGCTGCGATATTATGACAATACCTACCTACCTGTAGTTCACAGTGCACCCTACATACGTGTGTGCACGCAGAGTCACTGTGCCTGTCTGGTATCTGTCTGTGTGTGACAGGTGCACATTGTAATACATATCACTGCATATACCTACCTACCTGTTGTTCACAGTGCACCCACCTACCTATGTGTGTGCACGCAGAGTCACTGTGCCTGTCTGGTATCTGTCTGTGTGTGACCAGTGCCTCCAGTATAGGTTAGATAGGTAGCTGCCCCCCAGTATAGGTTAGATAGGTAGCTGCCCCCCATTATAGCTTGGATTGGTAGCTGACCCCAGTATAGGTTAGATTAGGTAGCTGCCCCCCAGTATAGGTTAGATAGCTTCCCCCCAGTATAGGTTAGATTAGGTAGCTGCCCCCCAGTATAGGTTAGATTAGGTAGCTGCCCCCCAGTATAGGTTAAATAGGTAGCTGCCCCCCAGTATAGGTTAGATTAGGTAGGTGCCCCCCAGTATAGGTTAGATAGGTAGCTGCCCTCCAGTATAGGTTAGATTAGGTGGCTGCCCCCCAATATAGGTTAGATAGGTAGGTGCCCCCCAGTATAGGTTAGATAGGTAGGTGCCCCCCAGTATAGGTTAGATAGGTAGCTGCCCCCCAGTATAGGTTAGATTAATTAGCTGCCCCCCAGTATAAGTTAGTTTAGGTAGGTGCCCCCCAGTATAGGTTAGATAGGTAGCTGCCCCCCAGTATAGGTTAGATTAGGTAGCTGCCCCCCAGTATAAATTAGATTAGGTAGGTGCCCCCCAGTATAGGTTAATTAGGTAGGTGCCCCCAGTATAGGTTAATTAGGTAGCTGCCCCCCAGTATAGGTTAATTTGGTGCCCCCCAGTATAGTTTAGATAGGTCGTCAATCCAATAGCAAGATATAGCTCCGTGCACAGGAATGGCTTTATAGTTTAAACATGGAGTGCAAAAGGCCAGTGACTATTGCAACAGTTCATATCAAAAAAGGAAAAGAGGCCTTGCACCTCACTTAAAACTTCACTTTTAATAAATCCGGATAAAAGGCATACATTACATCTCCATTTGAAGTGGAAAGAGAGGTACAGGCAGATAGGGAGGTCGACAGCCGTTTCGCGCCGGTTATGTGTAGTGGCGCATCATGACAGCCGTTTCGCGCCGGTTATGTGTAGTGGCGCATCATCAGGACAACCACCCCCTTTGTCATCTCCCCTTAAATAAGTGTAACACTCACCCTGTAAGAGCAGCCGCCATCAATTAGCCTTGGGTGCGCCCTTAGTGTATGGAACGCACGCTAATAGCACCGCCGTGTCACTTGTAACTTCCTTGCCGTGGAGCGCATACCCGGAAGAAGACGTCACGTCCGTACGGCGTCCAGAATGACTCACAACGTCGGGTGAATGCGTCAAATATGACGCTTCACGGACTCGCATGCGTATCCCAAAGGGGAAGAGAAGAACTCCCCACCAGAGGGCAGTCGAAAGCTGTATAGCCATACACCCGAATACATATAGCTACCCAGGCTACAAAGTCAGTCACTCTGCTGCCATCTAGTGTACTAATATATAAAAAACATCAATGTGGCAGCAGATAGACTCTTCACATTATATAGTATAAATGGCAGCTACTCTCAGAATACACCATTGTCTAGCAAAAGTAGATATCTCTATAAACCACATAAAGTTACTGGAACCAGTCCATCTCCTTGGGGGGAGGGTAGAAAAAGAAAAAAATACACAAAACTTTGAATAACCCACCGGGCCGTCCCATCGTTTCGGCAATTGGATCGTTGACAGAGGCACTATCCCAATTTGTTGATTTTCAATTGAGACCCCTGCTTAGATCCTTGCCATCTTATGTGGGTGACACCACGGAGGTTCTGAATGTCTTGGGCACCTTTGAGTGGCAACCTGGGTATCATAAACAGGAAGCAGCGTGTGTATCAACGTGTATGCAGAGGAGGAGACCAGCGGCTAGTGACCGGCGATTGGAACGCAGGCAGGTGAGTCGTGACTATTACAGCGCTTCCCTGCTGCGCTCTGCATCAGAGGGAGGAGCACGGAGGGCGGCACGGAGAGGAAGGGAGGGAGAGGTCGGGCTTCCCTCCCCGAGGCTGACTTCCCCCTCCATTACAGCGCCCCCCCCCCCTTCTTCAGCGCTCAAGGCGCCCACACGGCCCTAGAAACAGCCATGTGCAGTACTCTGCTGCTAGCCACCTGTGCAGCAGCCACCTTGCTCTCTGTGCAGGTTTGCATTGTGGCCATTGGCTATGGACTTGGGCAGCATTGGTGATGGAAATAAAGAAGAAGCTTCTGCACTGGAGATGAGTGGAGAAATGAGTGACACTGAAGGCAAGCTGGCTACCTATACTAAAAGGTGGGGGTGTGGGAAAAGGAAGGTTTAAGGGAGTCATCTGGCTACCTATACTGGAGGGAAAGGGGGGGGTATCATCAGGCTTAGGGATGCTCATTCGGATTCCGCAGAAATGCAATTTCGGATCGGAATTTGCATTTCCGCATCGGAATGCGGAAATCGGTAATACAAGTGCGGTAGGTGGATTTTTGCGGATTTCCGCCGGAAATCGTGGAAATTTTTGCCGACTTTAACATTTCTCAAACATTTCTTTAACATTTTCTCAAAAACTATAAGGTCTTTTTGATATTTTTCATCTTGTTCACAGTCTTCTGATTAATAAACCCTGAAAATTTGGTTTGTCTAGGACCTATGGGGGCTTTGCTATTAACCGCTAAAGTCGGCGGTTTTTGACTGTAATGTAAAATGCAGAAAATCTGCATTATCCAATATGCGGTCATTTTAAGCCAATCAGAAGATTCGGAATGAATAAGCCAATCAGAGAATGCGGAAATTTCCGCCTAAATCCCCATTTTTTGATTGGTTTATTTTTCAGGGTTTATTAATCAGAAGACTGTGAACAAGTTGAAAAATAAAGTTTTCAAAAAGGCCTTATAGTTTTTGAGAAAATCAATGTTAAAGTCGACGGAAATTTTCACGATTTCCGGCGGAAATCCGCATCGGAATGCGGAAACCAGTAGTGGAAAGCGGAATCGGTAGCGGTAATCAGCAATGGCGGAATGTGGATTTTCCGCGGATTCAGAAATTGGCATTTCCGACCATCTCTGCTAGAGGGAAGAGGGGAGTGGTCATCTCACTACCTATACTGAAGGGGAGTGGCTGGTGACAGTGACTTAGGGCAGTAAAGAGTACAAATCCGGCCCTGCTCCCCGCTCCCCCCTTAGGTTATGATAACTGGCCATTGTTATGGACAAATTGTAGTTTGAGTCACTGCGTCTTCAATGTCTGTGTACACTGCTGTATATTGTACACTGTATATTGTGCTTACTCTGCTGTATATTGTGTGTCCTATCCTATACTGTATCTCCTTCTTGTGTCCTGCTATAAGTGTTGGGCGAACAGTGTTCGCCACTGTTCGGGTTCTGCAGAACATCACCCTGTTCGGGTGATGTTCGAGTTCGGCCGAACACCTGATGGTGTTCGGCCTTTTAAGTTCGGGTTCGCCCCGAACTACTAAATGGCCGCCGAACAGGGCCCTGTTCGGCCGAATACTGCCCCCCTATGGGGTCGCAGGCATAAGGGGGAGCATGCCCCGATCGCGGGGGGGTCGGAAATTCCCCCCACCCCCTCTGCTAGCGCTCCCCCCTCGGCCCGCTTCCCCATACAAAAGTTTGGCAAAAGTAAAATAGTACCGGTGGTGGTGGTGGCCTTGCACTGTGAAGTGAGTGAGGAGGAGGAGGAGTCCGGAGAGTGACGCGTTGAGGGAGGCCGGGCAGCGGGCGGTTCAGCGGTAGTACCCTTGTGGTACTTCCGCCCTTTCTCTGACCTCACGTCCTCTGCGTGATGACGCATACGAGGGTACGCGTGACGCGTACCCTCGTATGCAGAGGACGTGAGGTCAGAGAAAGGGCGGAAGTACCACAAGGGTACTACCGCTGAACCGCCCGCTGCCCGGCCTCCCTCAACGCGTCACTCTCCGACTCCTCCTCCTCCTCACTCACTTCACAGTGCAAGGCCACCACCACCACCGGTACTATTTTACTTTTGCCAAACTTTTGTATGGGGAAGCGGGCCGAGGGGGGAGCGCTAGCGGAGGGGGTGGGGGGAATTTCCGACCCCCCCGCGATCGGGGCATGCTCCCCCCTTATGCCTGCGACCCCATAGGGCCCCCAAAAGCGGGATGTTCGGGAAGTTCGGGGTTCGGCCCGAACATGCCGAACATCGCGGCCATGTTCGGCGAACTTTCCCGAACCCGAACATCCAGGTGTTCGCCCAACACTACCTGCTATGTGCGAAATCCAGTGCAGGAGTGACCAGAATGCTAGAGATGTGGCAGAGCATGAGGTGTGAGGGGGTGCAGCTTGCATAGAGGCGGGCATGGCTGGGCTTCACATCCAGAAAGTACAGTCAAACCCCAGAACTCACCAGGGATAGCAGAGCAATGTTTATGGTAGCAGTCTGCACTGCTGAGGTGACAGGCTGAATAGTACACAGCCTTGCCACCAGTTAACTGTTATGCAAATCTGCATATATTTGCTTTAAAGGACCACTATCACAAAAATCTTAACATTTAAAGTATATGTAAACATATACAGATAAGAAGTACATTTCTCCCAGAGTAAAATGAGCCATAAATGACTTTTCCCCTTTGTTGCTTTCACTTACAGCAAGTAGTAGAAATCTGACAGAACCAAAAGGTTTTGGACTAGCCCATCTCCTCATGGAGGATTCTCAGGGATTTTTTTTTCAAAAGCACTTAGTGAATGGCAGTTGCTCCATCCAGCTGCCAAAAAAGTGTACGGTGAGCAGACGGTGTATAAATGTTTTTCAGGGAGTGTCTTTGTAAAGAATAAAGGCCATGCTGAGAACCACCCATGAGGAGATGGGCTAGACCAAAACCTAAAGTTAAAGGGGAACTGAAGAGAGAGGTATATGGAGGCTGTCATGTTTATTTCCTTTTAATCAATACCAGTTGCCTGGCAGCCCTGCTGGTCTATTTCTCTGCAGTAGTATCTGATTAAAACCAGAAACAAGCATGCAGCTAGTCTTGTCAGATCAGACTTATAAGTCTGAACCACTGAAACACCTGATCTGCTGCATGCTTGTTCAGGGGCTATGGCTAATAGTATTAGAGGCAGAGGATCAGCAGGGCTGCCAGGCAACTGGTATTGTCTAAAAGGAAATAAACATGACAGCCTCCATATACCTCTCTCTTCAGTTCCCCTTTAAGTCAGATTTCTACTACCTACTGTAAGTGACAGCAACATAAGTGAAAAGTAATGTATGGCTCATTTTACTCTGGGAGAAACTTATTTGGATGTGTTTATATATATATTAAATATTACGATTTTCTCAGCAGTGGTCCTTTTAGATAACTGAAGAGATACTAATGTACAGTCTAGCATAACACACATTAAAGGATACCAGAGCTCATATGAAAGTAGAAGACAGCCGCTCACCAGTAGATGATATGGGATGTGCCCGGAGATAGAACTGACAGCCAACAGCTCCAAATAGACAGAGATAAAGTTGAGTCCGGCACCATCCACTTGTATGCTCTTTCACTTTATTGTTAATTGTGATGTCAGTGATTTAACAATAAAGTGAAAGAGCATACAAGTGGATGGTGCCGGACTCAACTTTATCTCAGGATACCAGAGCTCAAAAAATATGAGAAATGGGGGGAGCAGGCATGTATGGTGAGCTGTCCAGATGCTCACCGCTCCCGGGATGTCACAAGCATGCGCCGATCCTGGCCGCGGGTTCCGTACTGTTGTACACGTGGCAGCAGTGGTTGCGTGCTGTAGTACGCGTGAAGCCCATCCAGAAGGACGCAATGCATCCCGACCGGCCGTCCAAAAGACAGGGCCGCTGGGCCATTCCAGCTAAAGGAGGAGGTAGAAAGGAGAATGGAGGAGCGGCAGGGGTGGTGCCAGGGGGGTGCTATGGGGTGCTGAAGCACCCCCTAAATTTGTCCAAGCACCCTGTTAGCACCCCCTAAAAAAACAGGTGCTGATTTTAATTTTTTAATTTTTTTTTTTCGTAGCAGCAGCTGGTGCCGCTCTGTTGCTTTAATTTGACCCACTCAGCCCTGGCTGCCAGTCACTAGCCCTGTAGCCCAGCCCCAGCCTCGTCTCCATGGCACTCACGGGCTGTCCCCCTTGCTGGGTGCGGCCGACGTCAGACGTTCCGTGCGCAGCGCACGCTGGCGTGACGTCACTCGGCCAGGCAGCATAAAACTGAGCACGCCGCGTGTGTTGGCGTGATGAGGGCCGAGCCGTGAGGAGAGAGGGAGCCGAGAGTGAGCCAAGTGGAGCCGAGAGCGAGACAAGACGAGCTGGAGGATTGTCGTGAGTCACTCTCAGTCCCCCCAGCCAGTTCAGTGCAGGCGGGGGGGGGGGTAGAGGGGTTGGGTCCCGCCCGGGGTCTGGGGACTGGGCTGGGGTCATTCATTGGCTGCCGCTACATGGGCCAGCCAGGCCCGCTGGGAATGGCTAGGCTGGCAGCTCACCATACATGCCTGCTCCCCCCGTTTCTCATATTTTTTTGGGCTCTGGTATCCTTTAAGAACTTGTTTCCATACTCTTTATAGCTAATTTTTACACATATTTGTAAACCAAAGCAATTCTCTCAGCTCATAGAACACCATTGCTAGGAGCTTTAATTTCATGGAAATAGTACATACTGTATGTACTTGTGGATAAGCCGACCTGAAGATACTCAGTTCACCCCCTTATACCTTAAAAAAACATCATAACTCTCAAATGAGCCCCCCAAATAAGCCATTTATTTAAACAGCGCTATTTAAAGAGACCCTGTAACAAAACAACCCCTCTGGGGGATACTTACCTTGGGAGGGGGAAGACTCAGGTTCCCAATGAGGCTTTCCCGTCCTCTATAGCTTGGGGAAATCCAGCGCTGGCTCCCTGAAACCCCCGTGACAAAGCTAACAAGTGGCAGGCAATATTTACCTTCCGCGATTCTGCGCAGTAGCGGCTCTCTGTTCGGGCTAAGGTGTAAATAGCTGAGCCCAAAAGATAAGCTCTACTGCGCAGGAGCAAAGAACTCGCGCCTGCGCAGTAGAGCGGATACGATTAGGCTCGGCACTTTTTGCCTTAGCCTGAACGAAAAGCCGCTAGAGCACCTGCGCAGGGTTGTGGTAGGTAAATATTTACCTTGCTGCTGGTCAGGGGGGTCACTGAATTGACGGGACACTGGAGGACGGGGGAAGCCTCGTTAGGATCCAGAGGCTTCCCCCTCCTGAGGTAAGTATCCCAAAGAGGGTTTTTTTTTATGTTACAGGTTTTCTTTAAATACTAAATAATAATAATAATTTAAAGGTTACTATGCTGTTGCGTATCTTTCAAAGCAGAGAGGAAGTTCTGAGTTCAGGTCCACTTTAATATATCCTCTTAGAATTGAACTAATTGCTCTGCAATTAAAATTGGTACAGGCCTGGATTTACATCGCTGGAGCTTATAGGCACGTATGTCCTGGCGCCTTAGACTTTGCCCTCCATGAACCTACAAACCCCCGACTGAAGCGCACTGCAAGTATGCCGGCTGTCCCAGCTGTCACTTCTCTCCCTTACGTCCCTTGCCTGTCATACAGTAGCTAACTACAGGTATCCCCTAGCATTAGGTAGCCAGAGGTACCCTCATTATTAAGTAGTTGAGGTGCCTGACTAAACAGGGATCTCATCAGTGGAATGCTGAGAACCAGGTGAGTAACCTCTTACTTACACTCATGTCGGAACTCTGCATAGGGAAGGGAGGCTCATGGGAAGGGGAGCCGCCTCTCCATCATCAGGCGCCTGTAAGCACGTGCCTACAGTGCCTTATGGTAAATCCGGGCCTGAATTGGTAAGTGACTTTTCAGTGGGACAGCAAGGAGATAAATCAGCCGCTAGCGTAGCTTTGTATTCACTTCTTGCTTTGGTATAATCCATTTATGTATCTTGATCTGTGTTGAAACCCTTATGTTACCAGGGAACGATTGTTATCATTGATCTGTCCTCATTACACCAAGATGAAAGTTATTGGAAGTATCCTCATGAATTTAATCCAGAGAACTTCCTGAACAAGGATGGAGAACTCATAAAAGTTGAAGCCTTTCTTCCTTTCTCTGCAGGTAAATGATAGTCATCAAAAATGGCGCTACAAAAGCCATTTCTTTTTCCCCCTATAACATAAACCTGTAAACTGTATGTACGTAAACCCAGTATGCATAGAGTAACCCTGGTCAGAGACAATACGCCAAACATGTGTGACCATTTTATCCACAGTATATCCAGCTAGAAGAATGCTCATTCAGTTTCAAATAATACTGAGTTAATGCAAAGGTTATGGTAATTGTTGCACAATTGTACGCAGTTTGAAAATTGCATAACATTGGCATAACGTTTACATCAACTCAGAATTATTTGCATCCCATAGGAAAACCTATGCAGAAAAATTGTAAATCCTAGTTAAAAAAAAGAGATGACAACAATTTCACCTTCACTTGAAGACACTTATACTGTTTAGGGACCACCAATACTTAAAACTATGCCACACTTGTGGCTGCCTAAGCCTGATGTGGTGTGTAGTTGTAACGCTTGTGGCTCCAGAGCACAGGGTGCAATAGCCCACCTCCGCCAGCACAGATCTCCGCCGTTTTCATTGGCTCCTGACCGCCTAATCACTGTGAGCCAATCACAGTGATCAGGAAGTGAGAAAATAAAAAAAGACTGGTTCTTAATGAGTAAACACAGCTGCAACAAGCAATTTGTAAGGGCAGCAAAAGTACCAAGTTTGAATCTCACCCAGGAGACTGCCTGCATGGAGTTTATATGTTTGCCAGAATATTTGCTTACATTTCCTCCATACCCCAAAAGTATATTGGTAGGTTAGGCTAGATAGCTTTCCAAGTTTGACCGTTTAGCCTGGTTACGGGCATTAGACTATGACTAAGGGTGCATATATACATGCACTGCAACCATTGCCTGTGGGGATGCGGAATCGATCCTTATGGTGATAGTTCATTTCACAAGTTCACATAGACATGCTACAGCCAAACAGTGCATATGGTTGCTATGGAGAGGGGAGGAGAGGAGGGACAACAGCGTGGTGAACTACTGCTCAAGTGCTGGCCCAGCAACACACGTCCTTGATTGCTCTCCCATGGCCGCTCTGCACCTGCGCACAATGAGTCGTTATGTTGTGCCCAGGCACAGAGTGCTCCCATGGGTGATCAAGAAAGTTTGCTGCATGCCAGCACTTGCACTGTAGTGCAAGACCTGGCCAATCTGGCGCAACTTACAGGGCATTTACGAGTGAACGAAGGGGGAGAAAGGGGGGAGCGGTCAGCATGAGGACCGCTACCCATACATGCCGGCTCCCTACTTTTGTACAATGACCTTGCCTTGAGTATCCATTAAGTGGCCCCAAGAGATAAAAGTGCATATACTTTTTTGTTACTTGAGAAGGACCAAAATAAAAATGATATGTCCAGTTGACAATACTCCATTTTTCTTTTTTGTTTGACTAATGTAAAAAAAATCAGTGAGAACCTTGATAGAATGTATGTCATAGATTTGTTTTTATATGCTGCGTTGGTAATGGCAAGTCATTGTTCTCTCTCAGGTCCGCGTGTCTGTCTTGGGGAGAATCTCGCCCGCATGGAGATCTTTCTTTTTCTTACCACCTTGCTGACACATTTTGAAGTTCATTGGCCAGATCCCAATTCTGCTCCTGACCTCAAGCCGGTATTTGGGATTTCTCAGGTACCAAAGCGCTTCAAGATGAGGCTGGTACCCCGTCCTGAGAACTGATCATATGTAACCAAAAAGGGGCTATAGTTTAGCAATCAGAATCACTGATACCTTTACTGAAACGACCTTTTGTCAGTTCTAGTACCAAAACGTTTTTATTGGCAGAATCTTAATATACATATATGTATGCAAATGTAACAAGACATATAGGGCTTGATTCACAAAGCTGTGCAAACTGTTTAGCACGGGTGTGCTAAACAGTTAGCACGTGAAGTGCCGTTTGCGGACTTTTGCGCGCGGAAAGTGGCACGATTCGCGCGATCACTGACTTTTGCGCGCGCAATTTGCAGCGATTTGCGCAACTCGCGGCAAATTACGCGCGCAAGAGTCCGCGAACGGCACTTCACGTGCTAACTGTTTAGCACATCCGTGCTAAACAGTTTGCACGGCTTTGTGAATCAAGCCCATAGTGTGCCTTTTGTCAGTTTTGAATGAATTTGAAAATTAACTTTTACTTGCTAAATGGTGTCACTGCACAATAGTGTATTACTGCATACACACTGATGCACAATGACATGTCGCTGCACTCACATTGATGCACACTAATATGTCACTGCTCACCAGGGCCGGTCTTAGGTTTCACAACACCTTGCTTGAAACTAGACTTTGGTGCCCCCCTCCAGATTATGACTCCCCACACCAGCGAACAAGTGAAAAACAAGAACAGGGGCATATTCAGACAGATGTGCCTTCCCCCGAGTATTACATAGCCAGAGGTGCCTAGGTAGTCAGAAGTACCCCCCTCAGTATTAGGTAGCCAAAGGTGCCACATAGTATTAGGTAGCCAAAGGTGTCCACAGAGGAGCACTTGGGGAGCGGTAGAGAGGTTGTGGGCAGGGTGTTGTACACAAAAGCCTGCTGCACGCTTAATAGGGACTGTCTATAAATCTTTGTCTACAAAACTTTGTATGATTTGTTATCAGTGGCTGAGCAACAGATACAGTCATTAGAACAATTGTGCAGAAAGCAGGAAGTTTTTTTCTCTCACTGCCCTTAGTCTTCAGTCTAAGGCCACATACACACATCAGACCATAGTCTTTGGAAAATGAAAGACCACAGACCAATTTTACCCCTATGTAGTATGAGAGCCATACCTTCACAGTCTATTCTATTGAGCTGAACTCCTCATCAGATAGAAATCTTTGCAAGATGCTGCACACAAAGATGCTGTAGAGATTCAAAAGATCAGTATCTGCAAAAGATCTGTTCCTGCCAAAGATCCGTTCCTGCAAAATGCATTCATAGTCTATGATATCTGCAAATCATCATACACACCTTGTTTAACAGACATTCATCTGCAGAACAGATCCACCAGGATGGATTTTCAGATCTGCAGATGATTGTCTGATCTGCAGATGAATGTCAGTTAAACAAGGTGTGTATGATGATCTGCAGATCTCATAGACTATCATTGCAATTTGCAGGAACGGATCTTTGGCAGGAACAGGTATGGCTCTCATACTACATGAAGGGTGATAAGATTGGTCTGTGATCTTTCATTTTCCAAAGACTATAGTCTGATGTGTGTATGAGCCTTTAGGTCCCAGACACCTGCCTAGGTTCCCTTGTGGATGATCATGCTCTGGGGAGGAACCTCCATAGTTGTGGAAGGAGGGAGCACACTCTTTTTTTCCTGTTTTTCACAGAGCTCAACACATTCAGTACTCTACAGCAAGCTTCTCAAGCTATGGTTACTGAGCAAATTAGCCCAGTCGCTTGCAGCACATAATGAGTTGATGCTGCACTGGATTAGTCTAATTTTAAGGTACATAAATGTACATAAAATAAGCACAGTATTTGCAACAACTCCGAATTATTAGCATGTTTGAATTGAGCATGCAGTAAACAAACCCAAAGGTAATATATGAACAGGGCAATGCAGCTTACTAATATGTTACTAAATCAAAATCATTATTCTTTATAAAGCTCTTTTGTTGCACTTGTTGTGCTCCTGTATGTCATAAATAAAATAAGAATAAAAACTACTTTGAAGAGAAAATAGTGGTGTCATTTGTTGTGAAGAACCCACAGGAATAACCACAATGAATGGAAGATAAAATACAGTACATGGGCATAACGATAGACCCCACTCAAGCACCTGCGACTGGGGCCTAACGGGGTCCCCCATATGAAAATTGTAACGGAGCGGAACAGAGCAGGAGCGGAACGCACAATCCCAACTTGCATGATTTTTCCACAGACCAAATATTCTGTGAGCTGCTCAAGGAAACTTGCAAGCCTATAGAATCAGACAGTGTCCATTCCCACTAGACTGCCCCACCCCCCTTTATCAACTCCCCTATCGTTTGGGTCCTCCGCGCTGCTGACCGCTGCTGGGCTCCATGACAACTGCCAGTATCTGTCAAATGGTGACCGAAAACAGGTGAGTAGTGGTGGGAGAATTTTAATGGTGGTGGTGACAATGGCGGCAGTGTAGTGCCGAATGCACAATGGTGTTTAGTGTGAATGCGCTCACTGGACGTTGCGACAGGGCACAGCGAATCTGCTCAGGAAATGCACCGTTGTGCCTCCATCCCAAGTGTGAACATTCCCTTACAGCATTTCTGCTCTTTTATTTTAAAGGAATCACGTATTGATGAAGGTATGAAGCCTGCAATTGCTGATGTGCTTATGTACTAGTTCCCTGACTGATGTAAATCTTCTGAATGCAAAACACAAGTGAAGCAAATGCTCACTCCCAGTAAGCAATCTTTTTTTCTTTTTTGCAGCTTCCAGTATGCAGAATCGAGTAAGTTGTTAGGGAGAGGTATTGAAAGGTATACCTCTACCTGGTGCCCCCTGCTGGCGACATAGTCTATGATTATGTCTGACCGAAACTTTCACCTGTTTTTTGCTGAATCTATGCAATTCCTGCTAGATTTAGTACTACAGACACGGGTGTATACCATTACACTTGCTTGGCTGGCCGGCTGTCTGTGGACTATATAAAATGGCAGATTACTGGCTGGTAGTGAGCATTTGCTTCTCTTGAGTTTTGCATTTAGATAGAGGCAGTGTGGATGAATCCGCTGGTAGGGGTGAATCCCCTCTAGGTGTTGCATGCAGGTTTTTTGGGTCCCCGGCAATGGCAGAGCCCAGGCCCCCCTTCTGTCATGTGCACCAGTGTTTGTGTTTTTGATGTAAATCTTCTGCCATGGATATTCTTTTCAGTCCTTGATCCAGAATGAGGCATGCCTATTAGGTGTTTGCCTTCAATAACAGCATTGAACAAAAGACAAAATTTGGCTGGTAGGCAATCAGCATCTTAAAAAAGGCAATAGGAACACATGCCTCTGCATTTCTTCATCTACAGGTTTCCTTTAAGAATGATTTCTATTCTCTACACTGCTATATGTGGAGATATCTGTGCACATTTGCTTATATTGACCTGGCTATGTCAGCTGAACAGATAAGGAGGCTGGTTGGGACTGGTTACATGGGTGCAGTATGTGTGTTCATTGTAAAGATATGTGGTCATGACTGTGCACATTTTATCACGTTATAATCCATGTTATTGAAATAAGCTTCAGCATATTTGCTATTGATTAATGGAACAGGTTCACATGTATGGACTCTCCCAGGCATTTGGAGGGTATGGTAAAACAGGGCTGGCTCACACTGAAAGAACTTTTTAAGCGCTAGAGATTTTAAAAGCTCTATCTAATGCAACACTATGGTGGATTATTTTTTTTCCAGTAAAAACACACACATAGGATAACATTAACAAGTGATTTTTAAAGCATGGAGTGACTAAAATAATTTAAAATAAACACATGATGTACCTGCAAATGAATATTACATACTTACCTCACCATCAGTTCCTCTCAGAAGCTCAACATTTTCTTCTTACAGTGATCCCTTCCAGTTCTGACATAAAAGTTTGACCAGCCCCCCGGGGAGACCAATTATTTCAGCAAATGGAGGCCCTTTGGAGAGGGTGGCTCAATATGTAGAGAAAAAGTTGAAGCCAATAGTGATCTCTCTGCCTTCCTATGTGAAGGATACAATGGAAGTCTTACAGAAAATAGAAAATGTAGTTTTACCCGAAAAATGCTTACTTGTGGCCTTAGATGTGGAGTCTCTATTTACCTCAATACCACATGAAGTGGGCCTAAGAGCTATGGCAACGTTTATGGAGAAATACTATGGTGAAGAAGAGGAAGCCCACAATAACTATGTGGTAGATTTGATGAAACTGGTGTTGTCAAAAAACTTCTTTCAGTTTAATGGAGAATTCTATCAACAATTGAGGGGCGTAGCCATGGGGGTGGCGTGTTCCCCGGCCTACGCATGCCTTCACCTGGGTTTGTGGGAGCAGGAGGAGGTGTATGGCATGCGGGGGTTTGGGGAACGTGTCGCCCTCTGGCTGCGCTATATAGACGATGTGGTCATGGTATGGAGGGGGGATAGAACAAGTCTGCAAGGTTTTGTGGAACATCTAAACAGGAATCAGAGAAATATTTATGTTACGTACTCTTGTGACGAGGAAATGATCACGTTTTTGGATCTAAAACTGTTCAGGCAGGGGGAGAAACTGTTATCCAGTACCCATAGAAAGGAATGTGCAGGCAATACTTTATTGCATGCGTCGAGCCACCACCTGGGATGCCAGATCAGTTCAGTGCCCACAGGGGAATTTTTGAGGATTAGGCGAAACTGCGCCACAGTTGATCTATATAAACAGGAGGCTGCCCTTCTGAGAAAACGGTTAGATAGAAAAAGATAGAGGATATCCAAATAGGATGATTAAACGTGCTTATATTAGAGCCCTGAAGACAGATAGACAGGAGCTATTGGTAAAAAAACAACAAAGGAAGGAACAACAGGATGAAGAGGAAGTGGTTAGAATTGTCACCAGATATGGTAACCACTGGGAACAATTGCTGAATGTACTTAAGAAAAATTGGGGAATCCTTACTTTGGATCAGGACATAGCCCAAATAGTGGGGATGGCACCCCATGTGACGGCAAGACGCAGCAGTAATATAGGTGACATGATCACCAGAAGTGAATTCCAAAGAAAAAGAGAACCCCTAAGAAAGAGAAAGGGGATGTTCAAATGCCAGAACTGTAGACATTGTAGATATGTCTTGGAGGGGGATACATTCCACGACAGTGAAAGCAAGGTTGATTTTAAGATCAGAGATTATATATCGTGTGCTACAACAAGGGTGATATACCAATTGATATGCCCGTGCAACAAGATCTATATAGGGAAGACAGGAAGGGACGTAGGGACACGCATTGGAGAACATATTAAAAATATTAAGGCCAAGAATACGGACAGTGCTGTAGCCCAACATTTCTTGGAATGTCATGATAGTGACCCAAAGGGTTTAAGATTTAGAGGAATTTATAAGTTAAATATTAGCCCTAGAAGGGGAGATTTTGACAGAATCTTATTACAAAAAGAATGCATGTGGATATACAAATGCAATTCACGTGCTCCATGGGGCCTAAATGTAGACTTTAACTTGGGAGTCTTTCTTTAAATAGCGTGTCCCGTGTTCCCTGAATGTCTGTCTCAATAATAGGTGTGTTCTTTGATGGACGTCCTTTGTTTGAGTCCCCTGGGTCCTCTCCCCCCACCGGTGATGGAACCAAATTTACATTAAATTATAAGCATAGCAGAGTTTGTTAAAGTATCCCCACAGGGGAAAGTAAGGCAGACCATTAAGGATCATGGGTGAAAGAATAGTAGCATAGGGTGATGGAAATTTGCTCATTGAGATGAAATAAATAGTTCCTTTCTAGAAAGGTAAAGGATTTGTCCTAATCTGAAATAACAGAGACAACAACCCAAATGCCCACAAGATGGAGACATGGAGCATTCTCTTTGCTATTCATTTCTAATACTATGATCCAGCTGAAGTACTGCTATAAATTCACCCACAAGAGGGAGTATTGAGCTTTGTTTTTGCTATTGCCTTGAAAAAAAATCAGATGAATCTGATGAAACGCGTCAGCTAATTGTGCACCTTCCAGGCCACCGTAGCCCACAGACCGCGGGAACGTTTTCAGCCTTCTGGCCGGGAGTCCAAACGCGCATCCAGTGGATGACGCGGACGAGAGTTGGGCAAACCAAACGGAAAGCGTCCGCATATGCTGCGCGGAAAGCATCTTCAACTGCGGGGACGCCCGCATTGAGCAACACCCGCGCAGTGGAAGCTATGGAGCTGTGATCGCTTCAAGCGAACCGGAGTGGCCGGTACAAGGGACCCCCCAAGTGCACTGGGGTGTGGTCTGAATCTGGGTGAGCCTGGCAGTGCCAGAGGTTTTATCATTAATTGTTATCCGGAGGACTGAGTGGTTTGCCGACATCCTGTGCTTTTTCCCATACAGCATATGCATATGCAAGGAACCTGCATTTGAACTGTTACCAATTCATCTCCATACAAGCACATGTGTCCCGGAGGGGTAATTGAATTGGACGATCAATAGTGTCATTAGGACACAGAATCGTATTTCCCCTGCCAGGGAGTTTGGGAAGTGTACTGGTATGTTAGTTTAGGTCCTTGCAGGAGGATTAGGGAATTGCTGGAAAGGTGGCCACCGCTCCGGGGGTTGTAAGGGTTTGTGCAATACTGAGGGATCAGGTTGTTTGTATGTGGTTAATTGATTTACAATAACACAGCATTTATAACGTGATTGATCTCTGAGTGATTTTTTCTTTATAATGTTTAATGGTGTGTTATGCACAAGACAATAGGTTGTTGTATTACCTCACCATCAGTTCCTCTCAGAAGCTCAACATTTTCTTCTTACAGTGATCCCTTCCAGTTCTGACAATAGTTTGTCAGAACTGAAATATACCAGTTGCTGTCAGTTATATATCAACAGCTGTCAATTACAACTGAATGTGCAAGGTAATGTCCATGTTTCCCTATGGCTCAAGTGGGTGATATTACAGTCCTGGCCAAAAGTTTTGAGACTGTCAAAAATATTAGTTTTCACAAAGTTTACTGCTAAACTGCTTTTAGATCTTTGTTTCAGTTGTTTGTACTGAAATATAATTATGAGCACTTCATCCATTTCAAAGGCTTTTATTGACAATTACATGAGATTTATGCAAAGAGTCAGTATTTGCAGTGTTGGCCCTTCTTGTTCAGGAGGACCTCTGCAATTCGACTGGACATGCTCTCAATCAACTTCTGGGCCAAATCCTGACTGATAGCAACCCAATCTTTCATAATCACTTCTTTGAGTTTCTCAGAATTAGGTGGTTTTTGTTTGTCCACCGCCTCTTGAGGAATATCCACAAGTTCTCAATGGGATTAAGATCTGGGGAGTTTCCTGGCCATGGACCCAAAATTTCAAAGTTTTGGTCCCCGAGCCACTTACAGTAGTTATCACTTTTGCCTTATGACACGGTGCTCCATCGTGCTGTAACATGCATTGTTCTTCACCAAACTGTTGGATTGTTGGCAGAAGTTGCTGTTGGGGGGTGTTTTGGTACCATTCTTTATTCATGGCTGTGTTCTTTGGCAAAATTGTGAGTGAGCCCACCCCCTTGGATGAGAAGCAACCCCACACATGAATGGTCTCAGGATGCTTTACTGTTGGCATGACACAGGACTGATGGTAGCGCTCACCTTTTCTTCTCCTGGCAAGCCTTTTTCCAGATGCCCCAAACAATCGGAAAGAGCTTCATCAAAGAATATGACTTTACCCCAGTCCTCAGCAGTCCGTTCACTATACTTTCTGCAGAAGATCAATCTGTCCCTGATTGTTTTTTTGGGAGAGAAGTGGCTTCTTTGCTGCCCTTCTTGACACCAGGCCATCTTCCAAAAGTCTTCGCCTCACTGTGCATGCAGATGCACTCACACCTGCCTGCTGTTATTCCTGAGCAACCTCTGCACTGGTTGCACTCCGACCCCATAGCTGAATACTCTTTAGGAGACGATCCTGGCGCTTGCTGGACTTTCTTGGACGCCCTGAAGCCTTCTTAACAAGGATTGAACCTCTTTTCTTGAAGTTCTTGATGATCCTATAAATTGTTGATTTAGGTGCAATCTTAGTAGCCACAATATCCTTGCCTGTGAAGCCATTTTTATGGAACGCAGTGATGGCTGCATGCGTTTCTTTGCTGGTCACCCTCCTTTTAACATGTCAAGTCAGCCATTCTAACCCAATCAGCCTGACATAATGATCTCCAGCCTTGTGCTTGTCAACATTCTCACCTGAGTTAACAAGACGATTACTGAAATGATCTCAGCAGGTCCTTTAGTGACAGCAATGAAATGCAGTGGAAAGTTTTTTGGGGGATTCAGTTAATTTTCATGGCAAAAAAGGACTATGCAATTCATCTGAACACTCTTCATAGCATTCTGGAGTATATGCAAATTGCTATTTTAAAAACTTAAGCACCAACTTTTCTAATTTCCAATATTTTTGACAGTCTCAAAACTTTTGGTCAGGACTGTAATATCACCCACTTGAGCCATAGGGAAACATGAACATTCATATCACTGATATTACAGTTTAACAGTGTGCTGACCAGGAAGCTGTTATGGGGTAATGGCCATTTTTAAAATGGAGGATGGAGAATTATATTGATCACAGTGGACAAATGGGATGCAGGAGAGGAGAGATTGAGGAGTAGACTACATAGAAGGTAAGTATGACCTGTGTATGATTATTTTGACTTTTTATTTTCAGTTCAGGTTCTCTTTAAAATCACAGATCGCTCAGAAAAGCTCTTTGAGGCCTGGAACCCACTACAAAGCGCTATCGCTAATCGCAATCGCTAGCGTTTTGTATGAGCAGTTTGTAAGCGATTTCATGAGCGTTTTAGGGAGCGATTTTAGAAAGTGTATTCAATTTGCCGGCGGTTGTGTAGCGATTAGCGTTTTAAAATCTGATTGGTCCTTTCAATTATTTTTAACTAGCTGGTCGCCTGGTGTTGCCCCGGGTATGTAATTGGCTAGTGTTAGCTCTGCCCACTTTTTCTAATCCTAACACACAATTACTCAATGATGACCTAGTTTGTAATCTTTGCGGTCTTTGGCATCAATAATTGGCATTGAAATGAAATAAATCTAATTGGCTGTGGCTCCACTCCTTTGAAAATCAATAGGTGAATTTTGATTAGCTTTTGTAGGCTCCACCCACTTTTCTGAATATTGATCCCAGTCACCGAGTGACCAACTGTGCAAAGTTTAAGAACCCTGCCATTGACAGACAGTGTAAGAATGACTGCAGTTTACATTCTGGCAGTGAAATTTGTATTTTTCTCCACCCACTGATGTCCTAATGTTTCCCGGGTATGTATTTGGCTGCTGTTGGCTGTGGCCACTTTTTCTAACCCTAACACACAATTGTCAATAGTCAATGACCAAGTTTGTGAGATTTGTGGTCTTTGGCATGAATAATTTTCATTAAAATGAAACACATCTGATTTGCTGTTTGTGGCCCCACCCCTTTTCTAAATATTTACCCCAAGTCACCCAATGATCCACTGTACCAGGTTTGAGGCTTGTGCCATTAACAGTGCAAAAATGGCAGCAATTAAATATTTGCCTTGAAAATCAATAGGTGAATTGTGATTGTTTTTTGTAGGCTCCACCCACTTTTCTGAATATTAATCCCAGTCACCCAGTGACCAACTGTGCAAAGTTTTAGAACCCTACAATTAATAGTGTAAGAATGGCTGCAGTTTACATTTTCCCAGTGAAATTTGTGTTTGTCTTCGCCCACTGATGACTCGGCATTGCCCAGGTATGTATTTGGCTGGTGTTGGCTCCGCCCACTTTTTCTAACCCTAACACAAAATTACTTAATGACCAAGTTTGTGAGCTTTGCGGTCTTTGGCATCAATAATTTGCATTGAAATAAAATAAATCTGATTGGATGTGGCTCCACCCCTTTTCTGAATTTGAACCCCAATCACCCAATGGCCAACTGTACCAGGTACAGGTGATTAACCGTGCAAGAGGCTTGTGCCATTAACAGTGCAAGAATGGCATCAAATTAAATATTCCCCTTAAAGGACTTACGAGGCCAACGGTGGAAAAACAGTTAATTGCCTGTATCATCGTTTCAGGCACGGAGGACGCCGTCCGCGCCCTCCGTGCCGATCCGCCGGGTCCCCCCACTCATCCTCCCTGGCCGGCTCTCCTGCCTCACGAAAGATGGCTGCTTCCTCTGGCCGCGGCTGCTCAGTCCACCTGGCTGCGAGTGCGGCTGCGCAGCTCTAGGGCCAACCCCCCGATCCACGCTACGTAGCGTGGATCGGGGGGGGGTGGCCCTAGAGCTGCGCAGCCGCACTTGCGGCCAGGCGGACTGCGCAGCCAGAGGAAGCGGCCATCTTTCGTGAGGCAGGAGAGCCCGACCCGGGCCATGGGGGGCCGGGAGCCGGCCAGGGGGGATATTAAGTGGGGGGACCCGGCGGATCGGCACGGAGGGCGCGGACGGCGTCCTCCGTGCCTGAAACGACGATACAGGTAATTCACTTTTTTCCACCGTTGGCCTCGTAAGTCCTTTAAAGATTAATAGGTGGATTTTGATTGGCTTTTGTAGGCTCCACCCACTTTTCTGAATATTAATTTCAGTCACCCAGTGACCAACTGTGCAAAGTTTGAGAACCCTACCATTAATAGTGTAAGAATTTCTGCAGTTTACATTTTCTCAGTGAAATTTGTATTTGTCTCCGCCTACTGATGACCCAGCATTGCCCGATTATGTATTTGGCTGGTGTTGGCTGCGCCCACTTTTCCTAACTCTAACACACAATTACTCAATGACCAACCATGTAATGTAAGGAGAAAAGGTAAAGCGAGGTGTGTGCAACAATTAAGCAAATTTAATCAATATTAATTTATAAAAGTATGAAAGTTTATTTAATTAATCCATAAATCAATATATTTAAAAACACGACCCCATATAGGACGGCCGTCCACCCCACTGCAACCAGCTCATGCACACAACATGCAACCTAATACTGATCACCTAGTGTGATCCAGGGCCCTGATCTAACAATAACCTGGCCCGGTCCACAGTGGCCAAAAATATATATGTTCCAAATGTACAGCCTCTGTGAAGCAATCAGTTCAATATTGGAAAGAGGCAAAGGGTTATAAGTAGCATGCTGAGTAAGAAAAGACCCTGGATGTATGCATATGCGAAGGAGAAGCAAGCACTAGGGCCAAAGCCAGAGCAGAAGACGTGCAGGAGTCATGCAGCAGTCCATGCAGTAGCACATGTAAAGAACTATGTTCAGAGTACCAACACAGGCATAGCGGAATCCGTATACTATACCACTCCAGATGATAGTGCGATTGGCCAGATAACCAGCGTGTTTGTAATCCAAGGCCTAGTGCAGATCAGGCTTCAGGCGAAAAGATTCAGTCGTGCAAGCAGGGAACTGAATAATGTACATGGCAGGAACAGGATTGAACTTCAATGCACCCAACGAGGTGTCCAGGTGATCCAGCAGGTATGCAGGCCATCAGCTGAGCGGTGTCAGTCCCTACAGCGTCAGACTCATGGGAGAGTCAGCGCTGGCCAGCATGGGATCTGGTGCTGGTGGGAAGCTGGGCGCACCAAGGCTCCAACTAACCCCAGTTGGAGGCACCAGGTCCGGCGGAGGGAAGGGCGGCAGGCCGGTATGGAGGGGTCAGATGACAGGCACGCCGGGAGGACCCGACATGTTTCGCCGGCAACTTCCGGCTTTCTCAAGGGGGCGTGGCTGAACATCAAGCACTGGCTTCCTGCTCTAGATACACGCACACCAGCCAATCACACTGGTGCCTGCGTGTAACGCCCCTCTCCTCCCAAAAGATGCGCTGATAGAGAGGTAATGCAGCAGCTCAAAGCAGCGCATAAAACGCCTCTCAAGGCAAAAAAGATCTAGGATTATAGAAAAATAAATCAATATATATACAAAAAGGTGAAAAAATATACAGTGCCACCAATAGGGAGGAACGGAGCGGAACAAGAAGGCAGCGCAGACAATGAATCAGGAAATACAACAGCACAATAATAGGAAGCACATCCAAAAATCTCTACACTAAACATCGATACATATTTGTAAACACACACTGTGGTTTTAAGGCATCCTCTCAGGGAAAGAAAAACACTCATTAAAAAGAACACCCACATGGATGTGTAATCCAAAAGCTGGGAATGGGGGTGAAGAAAAAGGGACGTTCAGACCCAATCGATCCCCCCAAAAATATCAACTTTTTATGTGTACTTGTATTGTTTATATATAGGCCTCAGACTGTCGTCCTGCAAGGGGCAACCCGGGAGACAAAGCAAGGCAAGCGGAAGCGAAAAACTCCGCAGGCGCAAATCGCACAGGGACCAATAAAAGCACCAGAAATCATACAGGCAAAAAAGCCGCGTACCCTACCGAGTCATTCAGGCCCGGGTGGTCAGTGGCTCTCAATTCAAAAATCCACCGTGACTCTTTTTGCAAAAGGAGGCGATCATAGTCACCTCCCCTGATCGTCAGGTGTATACGATCGAGACCAACAAAACGGAGACCACGGGCATCCCCATTGTGAAAAGATCTAAAGTGGCGGGCAACCGGAGTGGTGGAGGTGACACTTTTAATATTAGCAACATGCTCACCGATCCGGTCCCTAAAGTCCCGTCTCGTTTTTCCAATATAGAAGGCGCCACAGGGGCACAACAACAGGTACACCACCAACGGTGTACTACAATTCACATAGTGTTGCAACTTCCACCTGCATCCGTTGGGGAACACAACCTCCTTCCCAACCTGCAGGTATTGACAAGTGACACAACCACCACATCCGTACGTGCCAGTCACAATACAATGGGGTCTTTTGTTGGTACTCCCGGAGAAATGACTCTTTACAAGGACGTCCCGTAGGGATGGGGCACGTCTACATACTATCCTGGGTTCCTCAGGGACCAGGGAACAAAGTTTAGGGTCATTAGTCAGGATATACCAATGTTTTTTGAGGATACCCATGATCTCCCCATGCTGGGCCGAATAGCGCACACACAGGCGAGCAAGACCATCGGTTCCCTTGGGGGTCTGTCTTTTCAATAGTCTATCATCTCCTCCTACAGATTTGGCCTTATTGTACGCCCTCCTCAGAAGGTGGTCTGGATAACCACGCTGTCTGAAGCGCGTACGCAAATCAATGGCCTCCCTCTCAAAAGCAGTTGAATCGGAGCAATTGCGTCTGACCCGGAGGTACTGGCTCACAGGGATCCCACGTATGGTGTGCCCAGGATGGAAACTATCCGCCCTGAGTAGGGCATTAGTGGCCGTTTCCTTCCTGTAGAGGGTCGTCACCAGGCGGCCCTGTTCACCAATGGAAATAGAAATATCCAAAAACGGGATGCTGACCGTATCATATTGTAAAGTAAAACGTAAATTGCGATCATTGGTGTTGAGACACTCAATAAAGCGCTTCAAAACGTCAACGGTGCTAGTCCAGACGATAAAGATGTCATCTATGTACCTGTGCCACATCAAGACGTGGCACAGGTACACAGAGAGTCTGTCGTCGGAGAAAATAGTCCGCTCCCACTCCCCCAGGTACAGGTTAGCGTACGACGGAGCACATGTCGTGCCCATCGCTGCACCCTGCACCTGGAGGTAGTGTGCATCCTCAAACACAAAAATATTGTTAAGTAATAAAAATCTAAGCAAATCTGTCAAAAAAATGTTGTGGGCCGCCTGATGTAAATCCAACTCACCCAGGAAGGTTGCCACCGCCTGAATACCTAAATCATGTGGGATACTAGAGTATAGGGCCTCCACGTCCAGAGCCACAAGTAGAGACCCGGGGGGAACGAACACATCCTCCAGGGTTCTCAATAGGTGCATAGTGTCTTTGGTATATGAAGGCAAAGCCTGGACATGAGGCTGTAAGTGCCTATCAATATAAACACTGACTTTTTCAGTCAGTGAACCCCTGCTGGACACAATTGGGCGACCCGGGGGCGGTCTACACTTTTTATGAATCTTAGGCAGTGCATAGAATGTTGGGGTAATAGGATGCAGCACCTTCAAAAAGCGACTAACATCCTCCCCAATCACCTGTTTCGATACTGCATCATCAATGATAAAAAATAACTGTTTCTGACACCTGGTGGCTCTGGACGGGGAGACCCGCATATAGCACTCACTATTATTCAAAATAGTCAAGCACATATCCCTGTAAGCCAGCACCTCCATCAGGACCACGTTCCCCCCCTCAATGACCAAGTTTGTGAGCTTTGCAGTCTTTGGCATCAATAACCTGCATTAAAATGAAACAAATCAGATTGGCTGTTTGGGGCTCCACCCCCTTAATAAATTTAAACCCCAGTCACGCAATGATCAACTGTACCAGGTTTGAGGCTTGTGCCATTAACAGTGCAAGAATGGCAGCAATGAAATATTCCCCTGAAAAATCAATAGGTAATGTTTGATTGTTTTTTGTAGGCTCCACCCACTTTTCTGAATATTAATCCCAGTCACCCAGTAACCAACTGTGCAAAGTTTGAGAACCCTGCCATTAACAGTGTAAGAATGGCTGCTGTTTACATTTTCCCAGTAAAATTTGTATTTGTCTCCGCCCACTTATGACCCAGCATTGCCTGGGTATGTATATGGCTGGTGTTGGCTGTGCCCACTTTCCTAACCCTAACACACAATTAATCAATTACTCAGTTACCAAGTTTGTGAGCTTTGCGGTGTTTGGCAACAATAATTTGCATTGGAATGAAACAAATCTGATTGGCTATTTGTGGCTACACCCCCTTTCTGAAATTGAACCCCAGTCACCCAATGATCAACTGTACCAGGTTTGAGGCTTGTGCCATTAACAGTGCAAGAATGTCAGCAATGTAAATATTCCCCTTGAAAATCAATAGGTGAATTTTGATTGGCTTTTATAGGCTCCAACCACTTTTCTAAATAATAATCCTAGTCACCCAACGACCAACTGTGCAAAGTTTGAGAACCCGACCATTAACAAACAAAAGTTTGCTTTCTTAAAACAGAAAGAGTTTGCGATAATTCAGGTTGGAGTGAGCTTGAGATGTCTCCCAGTGCATCATCATTGCTGAATATATGCAAAGTAACCATTGTTACCCTTAGAAGCTAAGCACAACTCCAGAATCGCTGGAATACAATGATGTGTCATCTTGTTAATTTGTACAGAGCCATAATAGTCCACCATGCATACAGACTGTTTTGGATTGTTTGATCCTCATCAGTGCATGGCATGGATTAATTTGGCTCTATGGAGTAGGGCTTGTAACACCGAGAGGTACAGACTAACCAGCGAGCTCATGGTGACCCAGAACTCATTGGAGTGTGTAAGGGACTACAATGGTCCTAAAAGCCCCCTTACTAAGATGTTAAGAAAAACAAAAGTTTGCTTTCTTAAAACAGAAAGAATTTGCGATAATTCAGGTTGGAGTGAACTTGAGATGTCTCCCAGTGCATCACTGCTGAATATATGCAAATTAACCATTGTTGCCCTTAGCAGCTAAACACACCTCCAGTGTAACAGTGTAAAAATGGCTGAAGTTTACATTTTCCAGTGAAATTTTTATTTGTCTCCGCCCCCTTTTTGGTTATGGGAATAAAAAGTATCCTATACTTTATTCCAGGTGAAAAGGGATAATTTGCATATTTAGTAGTAGTGCATTGTGGGTAACCACAAATGTTCATTTATAACTGAATTATTGCAAATTTCCTCCTGTTTTAAGAAGGCAATTACACCAAGCTTTGCTTTTTTAGTAAGAGGGCTTTTTGGTCCCTTTTATCCCCCTACACATTCCTAGTAGTTTGGGTAACCCTGAGCTGCTTGGTTACTCTGTTATTCCAGGTGATGTACTATGTGTGTGCCAAATTTCATTCAAATCCGTTCAGCCATTTTTGCGTGATCAAGTAACAAACATCCAAACATCCGAACTTTCCCATTTATTATATTAGTAGGATTTTGTTACAGTGTACATTAACCACTTCAGCCTTCAGTTGTTTTCACTTTATGCATCCGAGCAATGTTCACCTCCCATTCATTAGCCTATAACTTTATCACTACTTTTCACAATGAACTGATCTATATCTTGTTTTTTCCGCCACCAATTAGGCTTTCTTTGGGGGGTACATTTTGCTAAGAGCCACTTTACTGTAAATGCATTTTAACAGGAAGAATAAGAAAAAAACTGAAAAAATTCATTATTTCTCTGTTTTCAGCCATTATAGTTTTAAAATAATACATGCCTCCATAATTAAAACTCACGTATTGTATTTGCCCATATGTCATTACATCATTAAAATTATGTCCCTATCACAATGTATGGCGACAATATTTTATTTGGAAATAAAGGTGCATTTTTTTTCCGTTTTGCATCTATCACTATTTACAAGTTTAGAATAAAAAAAAAAAATATAGAAATATTTCATCTTTACATTGATATTTAAAAATTTTAGACCCTTAAATAAATATTTACATGTTTTTTTTTTATTATTGTAATGTTTTTTTTTTTATATATTAAACATTTTATATGGGTATTTTTTGGGAGGGTGGGATGTAAAGATTACTTTTATAATGTAAATTTGTGTGTTAAGTTTTATTTTTTTTTACTTTTAGTTGTAGTTTTACTTTTTGGCCATGAGATGGCGGCCATGAGTTTGTTTACATGACGTCACTCTAAGCGTAACATACGCTTAGAGGGACGCATGGGGGACGCAACAGCCAGAAAAAGCGGAGCTTCTGAGAGAAGCTGTCGCTTTTTCTGCGGGGGAGAGGAATCAGTGATCGGGCACCATAGCATCTTTCGTGGGCTAAAGATCCGCGGCCGGGAGCGCACGTGCACGCGCGCGGACGCGCACATAGCCTCCTGGGCGTAGCTAGTACGTCCAGGAGGCCAAATTAGTTAACTTTAAAACGCTAGCAAATTCGCTCTGTGCAAGTTTTGATGAGTGATTACGCCAGTGATTATATACTTTACATTGAAGCGCAAACGCTAACAAAATGCTGCATGTCCTGCATTTGCGATTTTGCTAATCGCAATCGCTTCTGTGGAATTAGCACCATCCATTTACATTGGCAGAGTGTTTAGGGAAATTGCTAGCAATTTCTCACGCTCTCTAAATGCTCAAAAATTCGCTCTAGTGGGTTCCAGCCCATACTCTGTTCAGAAAATGTTGTGCAAGGAGCAATGATGACAGCACATAACAGCAGCTCTCAGCAACCAATCACATTTCAGTTTCACCAGGTTACTGTGTCAGTCAAGAACATTTTCTTGCTAACTTTTGTGAAGATCCACAATTATCCAGACCATGGTATAGAAAAAGAAAAAAAATAAGGTACTTTAAGGTGGACGTGTTTTTCCAATGTGTCAGAAAATGTTTTGTAAAAATTCCAAGGGAAATCCTAAATCTAAAGAAATTAAAGTGTATATGAGACTAAAGTCTTCTCAGGTTTATACTTACCCAGGGCTTCTTCCAGCTAACTTGAGGCCGTTCAGTCACTCACCATCTCCCTGGGCTGTACCTGTCTCCTCGCTTCGTCGCATATGCACGCACCCCAGTTGCGCTTCTGTGGCTGGCAGGGTTCTGCGCCTGTGCAGTAATTACTGGGCTATCAGCGGGGGACAGGAGCGGCCCAGGGAGACGCGAGGACTAGGGCCCATTTACACTTAATCAGTTAGTGTGCGTTAGTACGCGTTAGTGCGTGCTGGTATGTGTTTTTTCCATAGCAGTGCATTGTGAAAAAGATTTCAGTTAAAACGTGTTAAAGAGGAACTCCAGTAAAAATAATGTAATAAAAAAAGTGCTTTATTTTTACAATAATTATGTATAAATGATTTAGTCAGTGTTTGCTCATTGTAAAATCTTTTCTCTCCCAGATTTACATTCTGACATTTATCACTTGGTGACATTTTTACTGTGGGCAGGTTATGTAGCTGCTCCGAGCTGTTTTATTATTATTATTATTATTATTATTATTTATTGTATTTATATAGCGCCAACATATTACGCAGCGCTGCACAATAGATAAAAGGGTTAACATACAAGGTAGGACATACAGGAAACTCACAACAAAACAAGATCATGCAAATGATTTGATAATACAGTGTCATAGGTCAAAGTAGAGATTGTTCTAGTCCACAAGAGGGGTGATTTTCAGTAAGATTGCATAATCAAGCTGGAAACACTAAGGGAGATGGCCCTGCCAGAGGCTTACAATCTAAAGGGTGGGGGGTGGAGACAATAGGTGTATCTGTTGAGAGGGTGTCTAACAGAACATATTATGGTGCTGGTGTAGGGGGGTATGCGAGCATGAAAGGTTGAGTCTTGAGAGCTTGTGTGAAGGTATTAAAGGTGGGGGCGAGTCCGGTGGTTGGAGGGAGCGAGTTCCAGAGAGCAGCTTATTGCGGGTGGACCTGGCATTCCAGAGGCCACAGGAAACACGGAGCGAATGCCTAGGGGTAGGATGGATAGGAATAAGGTTATGCCGAGGGGGTGTGTGGGTAGAGTTTGGGGGGGAGGGAAGGGAGGTGCATGGGGGTTGAGGGCCAAAAGGGAGTCTAAGTACAAAAGGGGAGAGGGTGCGGGGAAACAGAAGGGGGACAAGGTGTAGAAGGAGGTGGAGGTAGAGCATGTGGTGATGGGGGAGAGCGAGATGGGGAGGGAGATAGCTTGGAAATGGTGGAGGGGTAAGGGAGTGAATAGGAGGGAACATTTTGTACTGATGGGATAAGGTAGGATGGGGTGTGGAGAGTGGAAGCATAGACAGGGGGACAGCAGTTAGACCAAGATGAGATAAATGTCACCAATGATGTGGCTGAAGGGGTTCAGCAAAGTTGCATCAGTAATCAATCTGGTAAGGAGTAGTCCACAGGAGATCAGCAGTGAAGTTGGCAGAACATCAATGATGGCAAAAAAAAAATAAAAAAATCCAGCTGTGTGTGATTGGTAGATGGGGTGTCTGGTTGGTAATGACGTAGCTTGTCTGGAGGTCGGCGATGGATCAGCTGATAGGAAGTTCAGCAGTGGAGCTGTTTTGGCTGTTACAGACAGCTGTAAACAGCCATTTCCTGTCTGTAAACATTGTTACATTGTGGCAGTTTGCCCAGAGTACCGCGGTACCAGAGTTTCTTGTGGGAGGGGTTTCATCACAAAATCAGTCATACAGCGCCCCCTGATGGTCTGTTTGTGAAATGCAATAGATTTGTCATGTAAAAGGGGGTATCAGCTACTGATTGGGATAAAGTTAAATTTTTGGTCGGAGTTTCTCTTTAAGTGTGAAAGTTGACTTAGGAAAACATGGGACTTACTTTGAAAATCAGTTTTCTTTCAGTTACAACTGAGAGCAACTGATTAAGTGTAAAAGGGCCCTTATGCTGGGTATACACGGCGTCGAGAGGAGGCTTATCAATCGAGTCTGATGGCTCGATTGATAATATCCAACGTGTCCGATCACCGCGGGGATCGATTCCGCTGGTGGACAATAGCAGCAAATCGAGCGGGAGATAAGAAGCGCCGGCGGGGACGAGTGGGAATCGATCCACGCGCATGCGCGGACGAGCGGGGACGCGGCGGGGGTCGATCCGACGGCTAATCGGCCGCCGGATCGACCCGTGTATGCCCAGCATTAGACATTGGGTGAATGCTCTCACAATACATCACAGGGGGGATTACAAGGACAGATGAAATGTCTGATAAGGCAGCCTCCTCCTGCAGAAAGGAATGTGCTGATTCAGCGTCAGATAGCTTTCTCTGGCGACGTGACTTCAGCACTGATTTAAGGTAAAGCAATATTGAAACACACTTTTATTCAGCCATAAGTCTTATGCATTTGTACAATTGCACATATTTTATATTAAATGATAATATAAGCATAATTCAGCCATACTGTAGTGCCCCTTTAAGGGGGCTAGAGGAAGCCCCAGGTACGTATAAAACCTGAGATGACTTTTGTCTCACGTTCCCTTTAAGAAAGAAATACCCAGAAATTATGTATATAACCCGCCACTGCATACCTGTTGTGTTCAGGGAACCCGCCACTGTATACCTGTTCTGTTCAGTGAACCTGCCACTGTATACCTGTACTGTTCAGTGAACCCGCCACTGCATACCTGTTCTGTGAACCCGCCACTGCATACCTGTTGTGTTCAGTGAACCCGCCACTGTATACCTGTTCAGTGAACCTGCCACTGCATACCTGTTCTGTGAACCCGCCACTGCATACCTGTTGTGCAGGGCTGTGGAGTCGGTCCAAAAATCCACCGACTCCGACTCCTCAGTTTAGGATTCCACCGACTCCGACTCCACGACTCCGACTCCTCTAATTTGCATATTACAATTTTGTTGATTAAAAGTATGTAACATGAAATTCGTCTCTTAACTGCCAACGCTTAGGAATTTTACAAGACAACTGAAGTGAGAAGGATATGTAGACTACTATATTTATTCCCTTTAGACTAAAACTAGTCCTTGGTAAGAGTACTTGTAAAAGGTACAAACCGGAACAAAGAACATCTATCAGGCCCTAGGCAATGTAAGTGTGGGTACATGTAAGAATGATGTGCAGGTACTCTGCAGGGGAATAAGAAGATTCTTCCTCTATTACACATTCTTCATGCACAATCTGAACTAGGTTTATGGGCGATAGACAACACCTCTGTGTTCAATGTGCACAACATTCTCAGTGGATTCCCTGCAGCTCTGAGGGGAGTGCACGTGTAGAGTATAGTACTACTGTGTAACAAAGTAAACCTGAGACAGATGAAATTAAAGTTTTATACATACCTGGGGCTTCCTCCAGCCACCTTCACGATAATCAGTCCCTCGTTGTACTCCTCCACCACCTGGATCTTCTGCTATGAGTCCAGGTACTTGAGCCAGTCGGGCGTAGTGCGCATGCACACACTCCGCCGCCAGGAGCATACTACACCTGTGCAGCACTATTGCGCAGGTGCAGAATGTTCCTGGCTGTGGGAGCGGCATGCGGCCGGACTGCGCTGACTGGCTGAATTACCAGGACTCATAGCAGAAGATTCGGGTGGTGGAGGACAGCGAGGGACTGAATAGCCTGAAGGGGGCTGGAGGAAGCCCCAGGTATGTATAAAACTTTACTTTTCATCCGTCTCAGTTACCCTTTAATTTGTAGTCACCAAACCAAATTTTAATAACATATCAAATTATTTGATTTCATGAGCAAAGAGAGTGCATACATTTGCATAAATCAGCATCAATGCGGAATTATTTCCATCTCGTTGACCATCTCTATTAGTGACACGGCTACACATCAGGCTTTATTCTTACAGCATAGATGTTATTTAGTATATATAAGAGATTCCTGTGTACACATCATATATACAGTCACAATCAGATATGTATATCTGACCTTAAAAATACGGGGACTGCTTTATTGAAGCAGCACAAGTAACTAATTTTGATTGGTTTATTTCATTTTTTTGGACTAAGCACAGCTATTACTGTATATATACTGTATATATACATTATTTTTAATGACTATTATCTGAGAAATAGAACATTTTATCATATTTTTTATTTTAATTACAGTTACAAATTCATTAGGAGTCGGAGTCAGTGCATTTTTTCCCGACTCCGACTCCGACTCCAGGCACCCAAAATTGCCCGACTCCACGACTCCGACTCCACAGCCCTGCGTGTTGTGTTCAGTGAACCCGCCACTGCATACCTGTTCAGTGAACCCGGCACTGCATACCTGTTCTGTTCAGTGAACCCACCGCATCAGTGCGCATACCTGTGCAGTTAAGTGAACCCACCTACCTACGTGAGTGCACGCAGTGTGATATACCACTCCGTGCATACCCGATATGGACAAAACAGGTAGAGGAAAAGGTAGTGCCACCCGGCAGGTCTGTGCGAGGTTGTGTAAATGTAATTTCGTGTGGACCTGGCCCACAGTACAGTGCTCGGAAGAAGGCACGTCCCATCACCTCCCAAGATTGTCAGGACGTGGTTGAGTATTTAGCGACACAGAACACCTCATCTTGCTCAGCCACCAGCGTTACTACTAGCACCACTTCCGCTGCATTTGACACTTCGCAAGAATTATTTAGTGGTGAAATCACTGATGCACAGCCATTGTTGTTACAGCCAGATGAATTTTCACCAGCTCATATGTCTGAGTTACGCAGCAACACTATGGATGTAACGTGTAAGGAGGACGAAGGACCTACTGATGGTGCATGTTTGGATTTTTCTGAGGCAAGCGAAGCTGGGCAGGATGATTACGATGATGACGATGATACGGATCCTCTGTATGTTCCCAATAGAGGAGATGAAGAGGGGGACAGTTCAGAGGGGGAGTCAGAGAGTAGTAGGAGGATAGAAGTTGCTGAAAGAAGCTGGGGCAGCTCTTCGTCAGAAACAGCTGGTGGCAGAGTCCGGCACCATGTATCGCCACCTATGTACAGCCAGCCAACTTGCCCTTCAGCATCAGCTGCTGAGGCCCCCATAGTGCCCACATCCCAGGGTGGCTCAGCGGTGTGGAAATTTTTTAATGTGTGTGCCTCAGATCGGAGCAAAGCCATCTGTTCGCTCTGCCAACAAAAATTGAGCCGTGGAAAGGCCAACACTCACGTAGGGACAAGTGCCTTACGAAGGCACCTGGAGAAAAGGCACAAACAGCAATGGGATGGCCACCTGAGCAAAAGCAGCAGCAGCACACAAAAGAAAAGTCACCCTCCTTCTCCTCTTTCTCCTTCAGGTGCATCATCTGCTTCTGCCGCTTTCTCCCTTGCACCTTCACAGGCACCCTCCTCCACTCCGCCTCTGCCCTTGAGCGCTTCCTGCTCCTCTGCCCACAGCAGCAGTCAGGTGTCCGTGAAGGAAATGTTTGAGCGGAAGAAGCCAATTTCGGCCAGTCACCCCCTTGCCCGGCGTCTGACAGCTGGCGTGGCGGAACTGTTAGCTCGCCAGCTGTTACCATACCGGCTGGTGGACTCTGAGGCCTTCCGTTTGTAGAGAGACAGACTGGATCGCTAATGAATGTAACGGGGCCTCTTAGTGGATACCGCCTCCAGTGGCACCCTGCCTCCCAGAATCATGCAGACACCAGTATCAATGCAATATATTTATTCCCCACAGACCAACATGATCTAATGGTGTGACGTAAGCAATAGAAAATATAGCACTAATCAAACACTTGTTAACTCAGCAAGATCATAACAATAAAAGTAATATACCGTACACATTCAAAGTGCATCAAAAGTGTATGTCCAAAGTAGCCACCTCCTGCGCCCCTCCAGTGTCACTCTACAACAAGTGTACACTAGACTGGCGCAGAACGCACCGCAGCAAACGGACAAGCTTAATAAACTGCAATCAACACACGGTAGTAACCTCTTGCGCCCCTCCAGTGTCACTTTAAAGAAGTGCACACTACACTGGCGAAAGACGCACAACCATAGCAAAGAAACAAACTTAAGAAAGTGCCATCAGTAGCACAACCTTATTTAACTCCCGACTGGCCAGTGGGCTATAATGCAGTTCTGCACTCGGGGTACCCCTTTAAGGAATGTTATGTGCACAGTTGGGCGCCTTGTGAAGAAGGTGCAGCAGCAAGTAGACTCCCGATGCACTCAGCAATAGCAGCATAGATGCCAGTGATGTGAGAGGGGACAGGTTAACCAGGCTATAGTTGAGAATGGCAGGCTATGGCAAACAGTCCTGACATACACTGTCCACAGTTTGTTGTAAGAGGAGTGGTATGACTCCCAAACCTCTCAGCCAGGTTAATGCCCCTCTATCACTGCAAAGATAGTTCCTACCATGAGGTGCAGGGCCAGTCCCTGATAATGGTCACTCAGCAGGTGCAGAACTCACAGGCAGCAGTTTTGAGGAGACTGAGATTCACAAACTTTGTAATCCAGCTAAAATGGTTCCTTCTGAAGTCCACACGGCATGTACAATCCAGACTCCACCAACCTCACAGGTTCACACAGTTCTGGTCCGGCAGCTGTATCCTTTCTCCAAGATTCAGCTCAGGGTGCAGCAATCTGTGTCACTCACAGGATCCCTTCTTCACACTCAGAAAACAAATGGAAGCCAGTCTGATGGATTTAGGCCTGAAGATCCAGTCCCAGTCACTCCAGATCTCACTCCCAGGCTCTAGGCACACCAGCCACACCTCAGCTCCCAGCAGCCTCTGCTCACTCCAGCCTCTCTTCCAGAATTCTCTGCAGTCTTAAAGGAACTATGCCCTCCAAAGGCAGCAGTATATAACATAACAATAACAGCACATTATATGGTGTTACACGTAAATATGTGGCCATCGGGACACCGCAGTGGAAGATGCCAGGCCGCACTTATTTTTCTAGAAAGGCCATACCCCAACTGCACCGTGGAGTTGAGAGGCAAGTGGTGTCATCTCTTGCGAAGAGCGTTGGGTCAAGGGTACACCTGACCACGGATGCTTGGTCTGCCAAGCACGGGCAGGGCCGCTACATTACGTACACAGCCCATTGGGTCAACCTGGTGAACGATGGCAAGCAGGGCGCAGCGGACCATATTGTGACACCTCCACGGCTTGCAGGCAGGCCTCCTGCCACCTCCTCTCCTCCTGCTACATGCTCTTCGCTGTCCTCCTCCTCCTTGGCTGAGTGGCAGTTCTCCTTTCCAGCTACACAGCCCCAGCTCCGCAGGGCCTATGCTGCATGCCAGGTACGACGGTGTCACGCCATCTTAGACATGTCTTGCCTCAAAGCGGAGAGTCACACTGGAGCAGCTCTCCTGGCTGCTCTTAAGAACCCCGCACCACCTGGAGATAGGCAACGTGGTGTGCGACAACGACAGCAATCTGCTTGCCGCTTTGCATATGGGGAAGCTGACACACATACCCTGCATGGCACATGTCATGAATCTAGTTGTTCAAAGATTTGTGTCAAAGTACCCTGGCTTAGCGGATGTCCTGAAGCAGGCCAGGAAGTTCTGTGGGCATTTGAGGCGGTCTTACACAGCCATGGCACGCTTTGCGGAAATTCAGCGGAAAAACAACTTGCCGGTGAGACGCCTGATTTGCGATAGCCCGACTCGCTGGAATTCAACCCTGCTCATGTTCTCCCGCCTGCTAGAACAGAAGAAAGCCGTCACCCAGTACCTCTACAACTACAGTAGAATGAAACAGTCTGGGAAGATGGGGATGTTCTGGCCCGACAACTGGACACTGAATGCATGCAGGCTCATGCGGCCGTTTGAGGAGGTGACCAACCTGGTGAGCCGCAGTGAAGGCACCATCAGCGACTTGATTCCCTACGCTTACTTCTTGGAGCGTGCTGTGCGTAGAGTGGCGGATGAAGCTGCGAATGAGCGTGACCAGGAACAGTTACGGCAGGAACAGGCATGGGACCAATTTTCATCAGACCCAGCTGTTTCCTCAACACCTGCGGCAGCACAGAGGGGGGAGGAGGAGGAAGAAGAGAAGTCGTGTGCAGACGACGAGTCAGACTCAGAGGATGATGAGCAAGGTGTTTCTTTGGGGGAGGAGGAGGAGGAGGAGGGGACGGCGGCAGGAGAACAACCGCAGCAGGCGTCGCAGGGGGCTTGTGCTGCTCAACCTTACCGTGGTATTGTTCGCGGCTGGGGGGAGGAGGTTGACTTACGTGACGTCACTGAGGAAGAGCAAGAGGAGATGCATTGTACATCTGGATCCGACTTTGTGCAGATGTCGTCTTTTATGCTGTCCTGCCTGTTGAGGGACCCCCGTATAAAAAACCTCAAGGGGAATGAGCTGTACTGGGTGGCCACACTACTAGACCCTCGATAGAGGCACAAAGTGGCAGACCTGTTACCAACTCACCTGAAGGTGGAAAGGATGCAGCACATGCAGAACAAGCTGTCAACTATGCTTTACAATGCCTTTAAGGGTGATGTGACAGCACAACGCCAGCAAGGTACCACTGCCACTTATCCTCCTCCCGTGTCCACGCAGTCAAAGACAGGACGCTCCAGCGATCTCATGGTGATGTCGGACATGCGGACGTTCTTTAGTCCAACGCCTCGCCGTAGCCCTTCCGGATCCACCCTCCACCAACGCCTGGAACGGCAGGTAGCCGACTACCTGGCCTTAAGTGTGGATGTAGACACTGCTGTGAACAGCGATGAGGAACCCTTGAACTACTGGGTGCGCAGGCTTGACCTGTGGCCAGAGCTGTCCCAATTTTCCATCCAACTTCTCTCCTGCCCTGCCGCAAGCGTCCTGTCAGAAAGGACCTTCAGCGCAGCTGGAGGCATTGTCACTGAGAAGAGAAGTCGCCTAAGTCACAAAACTGTTAAGTACCTCACCTTTATCAAAATGAATGAGGCATGGATCCTGGAGGGCTGCTGCCCGCCCCAAGACTAAGTCAGTCCCCGCACACACAGCATCTCTGCCTGCACGCCGTGTGGCCTGCCCCAAGAAGACTAAGTCGCTCCCAGTCCCTCCACACAGCATGTCTGCCTGCAGGCCGCTTGACTACCTTCTCAGCCACCACCAACAGGGTCCGGGACTCCAGGCGGATTGCTGAATTTTTTAGGCCGCTGCTAGCAGCGGCCGCTGTAATCATTTTTCTGGTGCGTGTACATGACTGCCTAATTTTTCTGGCTGCACTGCGGGCAGCTGCAACAACAAAAGAAAAGGCATGTACAAGCGCCCATTCCCCTTCGTGATCATTACCTTGCCGTGGTGAAGGGGCTTGCGTATCACAATGAAGCAATGACCGGCGCCTAGATGAGTGTCTCGGGGGGCACACCCACGATAATAAGGTCGTTGCCTCATTGTGGTCAGACCAAATTTGATCAGCTGGACAGTCACTGTTCTGTCATTCACCTACATCAGCCAGGCGACCATACGGGCTGTAAAGCCACCAAAACCTGCACTCTCGCCATGGTGCGCACCAGTCCAGCACGGCCGTCACTACACAAACAGCTGTTTGCGGTGCGTTACACGGTGAGTTTGGTGTGTCAGTGTGAAGCAGTACCTTAATTACACTACCTGATTGATGTATACACGTGCAAGATGTTTTAAAGCACTTTAGGCCTGTCATTTAGCATTCAATGTGATTTCTGCCCTTAAAACGCTGCTTTGCGTCAAATCCAGATTTTTCCCGGGGACTTTTGGCATGTATCCCACTCCTCCACCTGGGGGTCCAGGTGTTAGACCCCTTGAAACATCTTTTCCATCACTTTTGTGGCCAGCATAATTTTTTTTTTTCAAAGTTCGCATCCCCATTGACGTCTATTGCAGTTCGCGAACTTTTACGCGAACCGAACCTTCTGCGGAAGTTCGCGAACCCGGTTCGCGAACCGAAAATCGGAGGTTCGGTCCCACTCTAGTTGTCGTTCAGGATTTCACGATACATGGCTCCGTCCATTTTCCCGTTAATGCGATTAAGTTGTCCTGTGCCCTTAGCAGAAAAACACCCCCAAAGCAAAATGTTTCCACCCCCATGCTTGACGGTGGGGACGGTGTTTTGGGGGTCATAGGCAGCATTTTTCTTCCTCCAAACACAGCGAGTTGAGTTAATGCCAAAGAGCTCTATTTTGGTCTCATCAGACCACATCACCTTCTCCCAGTCACTCACAGAATCATTCAGGTGTTCATTGGCAAACTTCAGACGGGCCTGCACATGTGCCTTCTTGAGCAGGGGACCTTGCGAGCCCTGCAGGATTTTAATCCATTGCGGTGTAATGTGTTTCCAATGGTTTTCTTGGTGACTGTGGTCCCTGCTAATTTGAGGTCATTCACTAACTCCTCACGTGTAGTTCTAGGATGCTTTTTCACCTTTCTCAGAACCATTGACACCCCACGAGGTGAGATCTTGCGTGGAGCCCCAGAGCGAGGTCGATTGATGGTCATTTTGTGGTCCTTCCATTTTCGAACAATCGCACCAACAGTTGTCACCTTCTCTCCCAGTTTCTTGCTAATGGTTTTGTAGCCCATTCCAGCCTTGTGCAGGTCTACAATTTTGTCTCTGACATCCTTGGACAGCTCTTGGGTCTTTCCCATGTTGGAGAGTTTGGAGTCTGCTTGATTGATTGATTCTGTGGACAGGTTTCTTTTATACAGGTGACTAGTTAACCACTTGAGGACCGTGGGCTTTACCGCCCTTAAGGACCGGCCACTTTTTTTCCATTCATACCACTGCAGCTTTTACGGTTTATTGCTCGCTCATACAACCTACCACCGAAATGAATTTTGGCTCCTTTTCTTGTCACTAATAAAGCTTTCTTTTGGTGCTATTTGATTGCTCCTGCAATTTTTACTTTTTATTATATTCATCAAAAAAGACATGAATTTTGGCAAAAAAATGATTTTTTTTACTTTCTGTGCTGACATTTTTCAAATAAAGTAAAATTTCTGTATACATGCAGCGCGAAAAATGTGGACAAACATGTTTTTGATTAAAAAAAAAACCATTCAGTGTATATTTATTGGTTTGGGTAAAAGTTATAGCGTTTACAAACTATGGTGCAAAAAGTGAATTTTCCCATTTTCAAGCATCTATGACTTTTCTGACCACCTGACATGTTTCATGAGGAGCTAGAATTCCAGGATAGTATAAATACTCCCCAAGTGACCCCATTTTGGAAAGAAGACATCCCAAAGTATTCACTGAGAGGCATAGTGAGTTCATAGAAGATATTAATTTTTGTCACAAGTAAGCGGAAAATGACACTTTGTGACAAAAAAAAAAATTTAAAAAAAGTTTCCATTTCTTCTAACTTGCGACCAAAAAAAATGAAATCTGCCACGGACTCACCATGTCCCTCTCTGAATACCTTGAAGTGTTTACTTTTCAAAATGGGGTCATTTGTGGGGTGTGTTTACTGTCCTCGCATTTTGGGGGGTGCTAATTCGTAAGCACCCCTGTAAAGCCTAAAGGTGCTCATTGGACTTTGGGCCCCTTAGCGCAGTTAGGCTGCAAAAAAGTGCCACACATGTGGTATTGCCGTACTCAGGAGAAGTAGTATAATGTGTTTTGGGGTGTATTTTTACACATGCCGATGCTGGGTGGGAGAAATATCTCTGTAAATGACAATTTTTTAATTTTTTTACACACAATTGTCCATTTACAGAGATCTTTCTCCCACTCAGCATGGGTATGTGTAAAAATACACCCCAAAACACATTATACTACTTCTCCTGAGTACGGCGATACCACATGTGTGGCACCTTTTTGCACCCTAACTGCGCTAAGGGGCCCAAAGTCCAATGAGTACCTTTAGGATTTCACAGGTCATTTTGAGAAATTTCGTTTCAAGACTACTACTCACGGTTTAGGGCCCCTAAAATGCCAGGACAGTATAGGAACCCCACAAATGACCCCATTTTAGAAAGAAAACACCCCAAGGTATTCCGTTAGTAGTACGGTGAGTTCATAGAAGATTTTATTTTTTGTCACAAGTTAGCGGAAAATGACACTTTGTGAAAAAAAAACAATAAAAATCAATTTCCGCTAACTTGCGACAAAAAATAAAATCTTCTATGAACTCACCGTACTACTAACAGAATACCTTGGGGTGTCTTCTTTCTAAAATGGAGTCATTTGCGGGGTTCCTATACTGTCCTGGCATTTTAGGGGCCCTAAACCGTGAGGAGTAGTCTTGAAACAAAATTTCTCAAAATGACCTGTGAAATCCTAAAGGCACTCATTGGACTTTGGGCCCCTTAACGCAGTTAGGGTGCAAAAAAGTGCCACACATGTGGTATCACCGTACTTGGGAGAAGTAGTACAATGTGTTTTGGGGTGTATTTTTACACATACCCATGCTGGGTGGGAGAAATAACTCTGTAAATGGACAATTGTGTGTAAAAAAATCAAAAGATTGTCATTTACAGAGGTATTTCTCCCACCCAGCATGGGTATGTGTAAAAATACACCCCAAAACACATTATACTACTTCTCCCGAGTACGGCGATACCACATGATTGGCACTTTTTTGCAGCCTAACTGCGCTAAGGGGCCCAAAGTCCAATGAGTACCTTTAGGATTTCACAGGTCATTTTTGTTTCAAGACTATTCCTCATGGTTTAGGGCCCCTAAAATGCCAGGGCAGTATAGGAACCCCACTAATGACCCCATTTTAGAAAGAAGACACCCCAAGGTATTCCGTTAGGAGTATGGTGAGTTCATAGAAGTTTTTATTTTTTTTGTCACAAGTTAGCGGAAATTGATTTTAATTGTTTTTTTTCACAAAGTGTCATTTTCCGCTAACTTGTGACAAAAAATAAAATCTTCTATGAACTCACCATACTCCTAACGGAATACGTTTGGGTGTCTTCTTTCTAGAATGGGGTCATTTGTGGGGTTCCTATACTGCCCTGGCATTTTAGGGGCCCTAAACCGTGAGGAGTAGTCTTGAAACCAAATGTCGCAAAATGACCTGTGAAATCCTAAATGTACTCATTGGACTTTGGGCCCCTTAGCGTACTTAGGGTGTAAAAAAGTGCCACATATGTGGTACCACCGTACTCAGGAGAAGTAGTATAATGTGTTTTGGGGTGTATTTTTACACATACCCATGCTGGGTGGGAGAAATATCTCTGTAAATGACAATTGTTTGATTTTTTTACACACAATTGTCCATTTACAGAGAGATTTCTCCCACCCAGCATGGGTATGTGTAAAAATACACCCCAAAACACATTATACTACTTCTCCTGAGTACGGCGATACCACATGTGTGACACTTTTTTGCAGCCTAGGTGCGCTAAGGGGCCCAACGTCCTAATCACAGGTCATTTTGAGGCATTTGTTTTCTAGACTACTCCTCACGGTTTAGGGCCCCTAAAATGCCAGGGCAGTATAGGAACCCCACAAGTGACCCCATTTTAGAAAGAAGACACCCCAAGGTATTCCGTTAGGTGTATGGCAAGTTCATAGAAGATTTTCTTTTTTGTCACAAGTTAGTGAAAAATGACACTTTGTGAAAAAAAAACAAAAATCAATTTCCGCTAACTTTTGACAAAAAATAAAATCTTCTATGAACTCGTCATACACCTAACAGAATACATTGGGGTGTCTTTTTTCTAAAATGGGGTCAGTTTGTGGGGTTCCTATACCGCCCTGGCATTTTACGGGCCCAAAACCATGAGTAGTCTGGAAACCAAATGTCTCAAAATGACTGTTCAGGGGTATAAGCATCTGCAAATTTTGATGACAGGTGGTCTATGAGGGGGTGAATTTTGTGGAACCGGTCATATGCAGGGTGGCCTTTTAGATGACAGGTTGTATTGGGCCTGATCTGATGGATAGGAGTGCTAGGGGGGTGATAGGAGGTGATTGATGGGTGTCTCAGGGGGTGGTTAGAGGGGAAAATAGATGCAATCAATGCACTGGGGGGTGATCGGAAGGGGGTCTGAGGGGGATCTGAGGGTTTGGCCGAGTGATCAGGAGCCCACACGGGGCAAATTAGGGCCTGATCTGATGGGTAGGTGTGCTAGGGGGTGACAGGAGGTGATTGATGGGTGTCTCAAGGTGTGATTAGAGGGGGGAATAGATGCAAGCAATGCACTGGCGAGGTGATCAGGGCTGGAGCCTGAGGGCATTCTGAGGGTGTGGGCGGGTGATTGAGTGCCCTAGGGGCAGATAGGGGTCTAATCTGATAGGTAGCAGTGACAGCGGGTGATTGATGGGTAATTAGTGGGTGTTCAGGGTAGAGAACAGATATAAACACTGCACTTGGGAGGTGATCTGACGTCGGATCTGCGGGCGAACTATTGGTGTGGATGGGTGATCAGATTGCCCGCAAGGGGCAGGTTAGGGGCTGATTGATGGGTGGCAGTGACAGGGGGGTGATTGATGGGTGGCAGTGCCAGGGGGTAATTGATGGGTGGCAGTGACAGGGGGTGATTGATGGGTGATTGACAGGTGATTGACAGGTGATCAGTGGGTTATTACAGGGAAGAACAGATGTAACTAATGCACTGGCGAATTGATAAGGGGGGGTCTGAGGGCAATCTGAGCGTGTAGGCGGGTGATTGGGTGCCCGCAAGGGGCAGATTAGGGTCTGATCTGATGGGTAACAGTGACAGGTGGTGATAGGGGGTGATTGATGGGTAATTAGTGGGTGTTTAGGGTAGATTACAGATGTAAACACTCCACTTGGGAGGTGATCTGACGTCGGATCTGCGGGCGATCTATTGGTGTGGGTGGGTGATCAGATTGCCCGCAAGGGGCAGGTTAGGGGCAGATTGATGGGTGGCAGTGCCAGGGGGTGATTGATGGGTGGCAGTGACAGGGGGTGATTGACAGGTGATCAGTGGGTTATTACAGGGAAGCACAGATGTAAATATTGCACTGGCGAATTGATAAGGGGGGTCTGAGGGCAATCTGAGCGTGTAGGCGGGTGATTGGGTGCCAGCAAGGGGCAGATTAGGGTCTGATCTGATGGGTAACAGTGACAGGTGGTGATAGGGGGTGATTGATGGGTGATTGATGGGTAATTAGTGGGTGTTTAGGGTAGATAACAGATGTAAACACTGCACTTGGGAGGTGATCTGACGTTGGATCTGCGGGCGAACTATTGGTGTGGGTGGGTGATCAGATTGCCCGCAAGGGGCAGGTTAGGGGCTGATTGATGGGTGGCAGTGACAGGGAGTGATTGATGGGTGATTGACGGGTGATTGACAGGTGATCAGGGGGATAGATGCATACAGTACACAGGGGGGAGGGGTCTGGGGGGGGGGTCTGGGGAGAATCTGAGGGGTGGGGGGGTGATCAGGAGGGGGCAGGGGGGGATAAAAAAAAAATAGCGTTTACAGATAGTGACAGGGAGTGATTGATGGGTGATTAGGGGGGTGATTGGGTGCAAACAGGGGTCTGGGGGGTGGGCAGGGGGGGTCTGAGGGGTGCTGTGGGCGATCTGGGGCAGGGGGGGGGGGAGAAATCAGTGTGCTTGCTAGGGTAGCTGCAGCCTGCCCTGGTGGTCCCTCGGACATTGGGACCACCAGGGCAGGAAGCAGCCTGTATAATACACTTTGTAAACATTCTAAAGTGTATTATACACTTTGTATGCAGCGATCGGGGGGTTAACATCCCGCCGGCGCTTCCGTATGGCCGGCGGAATGTTGCGGCGGGTGAGCGGAGACAGGCGCCGGTGGAGGATCGCGTCACGGATGACGCAATCGCTCCGCCCATGCCCTTACAAGGACCGCCGCCTTTGGGCATGAGCTGGTCCTTGCGGGCTCCACTTCCCGGCCGCCCCTGTGCGTTAGGCGGTCAGGAAGTGGTCAAGACAGGTGTCCTTAAAGAGACTCTGAAGCGAGAATAAATCTCGCTTCAGAGCTCATAAATAGCAGGGGCACGTGTGCCCCTGCTAAAACGCCGCTATCCCGCGGCTAAACGGGGGTCCCTTCACCCCCAACCCACCCCCCGCAAAAGTGTGTCGTAGAAAGGTCGCAGAATTTCCCTTCCTGGAGGCAGGGCTAACGGCTGCAGCCCTGCCTCCAGTCGCGTCTGTCAGCGGCGCATCGCCGCCTCTCCCCCGCCCCTCTCAGTGAAGGAAGACTGAGAGGGGCGGGGGAGAGGCGGAGATACGCGCTGACAGACGCGCGTGGGGCAGGGCTGCGGCGGTTAGCCCTGCCCCAACCAGGAAGCGCTCCCCGGGTGTATCGAGGGGGATTTGGGGGTGAAGGGACCCCCGTTAAGCCGCGCTATAGCGGCGTTTTAGCAGGGGCACACGTGCCCCTGCTATTTATGAGGTCTGAAGCGAGATTTATTCTCGCTTCAGACTCTCTTTAATGAGGTTGACTAATTGAGTAGAAGTGTCTAACCACTCTGTGGGAGCCAGAACTCTTAATGGTTGGTAGGGGTTCAAAAACTTATTTCACTCAATGAAATGCAAATCAGTTGCTATCTTTTATTTAACCACTTGATGACCCACCCTTTACCCCCCCTTAAGGACCAGCGCTGTTTTGAGTGATCTGTGCTGGGTGGGCTGTGCAGCCCCCAGCACAGATCAGGGTGCAGGCAGGGAGATCAGATTGCCCCCCTTTTTTCCCCCCTATGGGGATGATGTGCTGGGGGGGTCTGATCTCTCCTGCCTGCTGTGGGTGGCGGGGGGGGGCACCTCAAAGCCCCCCTCCGCGGCGAAATTCCCCCTCCCTCTCCTACCTGCTGCCTCCCCCTGGTGTTCCGGGCTGCACAGGACGCTATCCGTCCTGTGCAGCCAGTGACAGGATGTGGTCTGTCACATGGCGGCGATCCCCGGCCGCTGATTGGCCGGGGATCGCCGATCTGCCTTACGGCGCTGCTGCGCAGCAGCGCCGTACAAATGTAAACAAAGCGGATTATTTCCGCTTGTGTTTACATCTAGCCTGCGAGCCGCCATCGGCGGCCCGCAGGCTATTCACGGAGCCCCCCGCCGTGATTTGACAGGAAGCAGCCGCTCGTACGAGCGGCTGCTTCCTGATTAATTAGGCTGCAGCTGGCGACGCAGTACTGCGTCGCTGGTCCTGCAGCTGCCACTTTGCCGACGCACATTATGAGTGTGCGGTCGGCAAGTGGTTAAGGTTATTTTTTCGATTTTCCTTTTGATGTGCTATCTGCCACTGTTAAAATAAACCTACCATTGAAATGATACTGTTCTGAGACTTTTCATTTCTTTGTCATTGGACAAACTTACAAAATCAGTGAGGGGTCAAATAATTATTTCCTCCACTGTAGCTAGTTTACAGAGTTACACCTTACACTGTACACACTGGAGGTAAATCAGCACACAGTGCAGGCACTAGAGAACAGCGTATACTGTACATACTGTAGGCAGCAGAATTCAGCAATCATGAGGCCCCCAACAAATCATGAGGCCCCCAACAAGACAAATTCAGCAATCTTGAGGCCCCCAACAAATCATGATGCTCCCAACAAGACAAATTCAGCAGTCATGAGGCACATAAATAGACAGCATTTCACATAAATAGGCAGAATGCCCCCTTAATATGGTAGCCCTCCAAGCAGGGCCGGCGCTACCATTAAGGCAAAGGAGGCAGCTGCCCCAGGGCCCCAGAGCTTGTAGGGGCCCCCAGTGGCTACAAGAGGAAAACATTTTTTTTCAAATCGGCCTTATAGTTTTTGAGAAAATCGATTTTAAAGTTTCAAAGGAAAAAGGAAAAAACATTTAAAAACCTGCCGACTTTAATGGTTAATAGCAAATCCACCTTAAATGCTAGAAACCCTAAATTTGCAGGATATGTTAAGGAGATCATTAGGAATAAGAGGAAAAAACAATTTTTCAAAAAGACCTTATAGTTTTTGAGAAAATCGATTTTAAAGTTTAGAAGGAAAAAAGTATACTTATAAATGCGGTAAATGTCACTTTTAGTAGCAAACATAACGGTAGTGTAATTTTACATGTATCAAACGAAAGCGCGATAAATTTCCTGACGGGGATTCCAGGGGGTCCATACGCAGCCGCAGCGCTTTGGCCAGGGATCGCTATACAGCCGCAATATGGCTGTATGAAGATCCCTGGCATTTTTTCCTATTTTCCCAATTTTTTTTTGTTTAGAGTGTGGGAATTTTTTTTTTTTAATTATGTGGGGTCCCCCCTCCTGAAACTTTTTAACCCCTTGTCCCCCATGCAGGCTGGGATAGCCAGAATGTGAAGCTCTGACCGATTGGGACTTCACACCCTGACTATACCAGCTGCAAAAAAGGTCCCCTAATGCCGATTTTTTTTCCGGGGTATATGTTGGGGGGGCCCCCCAGGTTTATTTTGCCCTGGGGCCCCATTGTTGCATAAACCGGCCCTGCCTCCAAGTTAGGTAGTGAGTGACAGGGACCCCCAGGTTAGCTAGTGAGTGACAGGCGCCTCCAGTTAGGTAGTGAGTGACAGGGAGCCCCTTTAGGTAGTGAGTGCGTGCCAGGGAGCCCCTTTAGGTAGTGAGTGAGTGCCAGGGAGCCCCTTCAGGCAGTGAGTGAGTGCCAGGGAGCCCCTTCAGGCAGTGAGTGAGTGCCAGGGAGCCCCTTCAGGCAGTGAGTGAGTGCCAGGGAGCTCCTTCAGGCAGTGAGTGAGTGACAGGGAGCCCCTTCAGGCAGTTAGTGAGTGACAGGGAGCCCCTTCAGGCAGTGAGTGAGTGCCAGGGAGCCCCTTCAGGGAGTGAGTGAGTGCCAGGGAGCCCCTTCAGGGAGTGAGTGAGTGCCAGGGAGCCCCTTCAGGGAGTGAGTGAGTGACAGGGAGGCCCTTTAGGGAGTGAGTGAGTGCCAGGGAGCCCCTTTAGGGAGTGAGTAAGTGCCAGGGAGGCCCTTTAGGGAGTGAGTGAGTGCCAGGGAGCCCCTTTAGGGAGTGAGTGAGTGCCAGGGAGCCCCTTTAGGGAGTGAGTGACAGGGAGGCCCTTTAGGGAGTGAGTGAGTGCCAGGGAGGCCCTTTAGGGAGTGAGTGAGTGCCAGGGAGCCCCTTTAGGGAGTGAGTGAGTGAGTGAGTGAGTGAGTGAGTGACAGGGAGCCCCTTTAGGGAGTGAGTAGGTGACAGGGAGGCCCTTTAGGGAGTGAGTGAGTGAGTGTCAGGGAGCCCCTTTAGGGAGTGAGTGAGTGCCAGGGAGCCCCTTTAGGGAGTGAGTGAGTGCCAGGGAGCCCCTTTAGGGAGTGAGTGAGTGCCAGGGAGGCCCTTTAGGGAGTGAGTGAGTGCCAGGGAGCCCCTTTAGGGAGTGAGTGAGTGCCAGGGAGCCCCATTAGGGAGTGAGTGAGTGCCAGGGAGCCCCTTTAGGGAGTGAGTGAGTGCCAGGGAGCCCCTTTAGGGAGTGAGTGAGTGCCAGGGAGCCCCTTTAGGGAGTGAGTGAGTGCCAGGGAGCCCCTTTAGGGAGTGAGTAAGTGCCAGGGAGCCCCTTTAGGGAGTGAGTAAGTGCCAGGGAGCCCCTTTAGGGAGTGAGTGACAGGGAGGCCCTTTAGGGAGTGAGTGAGTGAGTGAGTGAGTGAGTGCCAGGGAGCCCCTTTAGGGAGTGAGTGCCAGGGAGCCCCTTTAGGGAGTGAGTGAGTGCCAGGGAGCCCCTTTAGGGAGTGAGTGAGTGCCAGGGGGAGCCCCTTTAGGGAGTGAGTGAGTGCCAGGGAGCCCCTTTAGGGAGTGAGTGAGTGCCAGGGAGCCCCCTCCAGCCGCCGCCGCTCCACCCACCCCCCCTTACCTCGTAGCAGACCTCAGGATCAGCGATGACCCGACCAGTAAGAGCGGGCGCCGGACGCACCCGCTCGATATGCGGAAGTGATGTCACTTCCGCATATCAGTGCGGGCGCTGGGTCCTAGCGCCCGCACGATTGGTCGCTGGCTCGCCGCCTGATCCTGAGGTCTGAGTGACGCGGCGGCAGCGGCTGGAGGGAGCCGTTGCCAGAGGGGGCGGCCGGGCGAAGATCCGTGGCACCCCAGGACAGATTGGGGGCACGTGCCCCCCCAAAATAGGGCTAGCGACGCCCCTGTGGGCAGCTGTAATCCCCCTGCATTTGCCTATGGAATGGGTATGTATTTGGTGTAAGTGGCAGCCAGGCCTAAGTGGATTATACAGTGGCGGGTTCACTGAACAGAACAGGTATACAGTGGCAGGTTCACTGAACAGAACAGGTATACAGTGGCAGGTTCACTGAACACAACAGGTATGCAGTGGCGGGTTAACTGAACAGGTATACAGTGGCAGGTTCACTGAACAGAACAGGTATACAGTGGCAGGTTCACTGAACAGAACAGGTATGCAGTGGCGGGTTCACTGAACAGAACAGGTATACAGTGGCAGCTTCACTGAACAGGTATACAGTGGCGGGTTCACTGAACAGAACAGGTATGCAATGGCAGGTTCACTGAACAGGTATACAGTGGCGGGTTCACTGAACAGAACAGGTATACAGTGGCAGGTTCACTGAACAGAACAGGTATGCAGTGGCAGGTTCACTGAACAGAACAGGTATGCAGTGGCAGGTTCACTGAACAGGTATACAGTGGCGGGTTCACTGAACAGAACAGGTATACAGTGGCAGGTTCACTGAACAGAACAGGTATGCAGTGGCGGGTTCACTGAACAGTACAGGTATGCAGTGGCAGGTTCACTGAACAGGTATGCAGTGGCGGGTTCACTGAACAGGTATGCAGTGGTGGGTTCACTGAACAGGTATGCAGTGGTGGGTTCACAGAACAGGTATGCAGTGGCAGGTTCACTGAACAGGTATGCAGTGGTGGGTTCACTGAACAGGTATGCAGTGGTGGGTTCACAGAACAGGTATGCAGTGGTGGGTTCACTGAACAGGTATGCAGTGGTGGGTTCACTGAACAGGTATGCAGTGGTGGGTTCACAGTACAGGTATGCAGTGGTGGGTTCACAGTACAGCAGGCATGGGCAAACTCGGCCCTCCAGCTGTTACGGAACTACAAGTCCCACAATGCATTTGCCTTTATGAGTCATGACTGTGGCTGTCAGACTCCTGCAATGCATTGTGGGACTTGTAGTTCCGTAACAGCTGGAGGGCCGAGTTTGCCCATGCCTGCAGTACAGGTATGCAGCCAGGAACAAGCCTAACTAATCTTTCCCTATGAGAGACAGTCTGCAGCAGCTCGCCCTACTCTCACTAACGCAGGCACACGAGTGAGCTTAATGGCCGCCGCTGCCTGCCTTTTATTAGGGGGGGAGTGGCTCCAGGGGCTAGTGTAGCCTAATTGGCTACACTGGGCCTGCTGACTGTGATGTAGAGGGTCAAAGTTGACCCTCATGGTGCATTATGGGGCGAACCGAACTTCCGCAAAACTTCGCCTGCGGGACCCGAACGCGAACCACTGAAATTCGCATGGAACCGTTCGCAGGCGAACCGTTCGGCCCAACTCTAACGACAACCTCCTTCCCTCTGCCAGGAAACTGAAAATGGGTCGTGGATGGGTGTTCCAGCACGACAATGACCCAAAACATACAGCAAAGGCAACAAAGGAGTTGCTCAAGAAGAAGCACATTAAAGGAATACTTAAGGGAAACAAAAAAAATGACATTTACTCACCCGGGGCATCGCTCAGCCCCCTGAAGCTGGATGGTGCCCTCGCAGCCCCGCTCTGATCGTCCTGTCCCCGCCGGCGGCTACTTACGGGTTCGGCGACAGCCGCCGACAGGCTGGGAACGCGGCTGATTTTCCGCGTTCCCACTCGCTATATGCTGCTATAGCGTATATAGCTACACTATAGCAGCATATAGCAAGTGGGAACGCGGAAAATCAGCCGCGTTCCCAGCCTGTCGGCGGCTGTCGCCGAACCCGGAAGTAGCCGCCAGCGGGGACAGGACGATCGGAGCGGGGCTGCGAGGGCACCATCCAGCTTCAGGGGGCTGAGGGATGCCCCGGGTGAGTAAATGTCATTTTTTTTGTTTCCCTTAAGTATTCCTTTAAGGTCATGGAGTGGCCTAGTCGGAAGCAGGAAATTTGGGCGCATGAGGCAGGTGGACAAAAAGGGCGCCGCCATTCACTCCCATAATAAATATCGTTTAATCGGCGCCCAACAGGAAAAAAGGGCGCCGGAGAAAAATAACGTTTTAAAAGCGGCGCCCGGAGACTTTTAATGTTTTATAACTGTTTCTCATGATTACACATTATTTAATGATTTATAATTTTTAAAATATTATTTTTAAACGAAAAACAGTACAATATTTTTAAAACATTACTTTTAAACGAAAAACCGTACAATTTTTTTTATTTTTTTTTACATTTTTAAACGAAAAACCGCACCATATTTTTTTAAAACGTTATTAATGCTTATCACAGGGGGGTCTTAGGTTTAGGCACCACCAGGGGGGTCTTAGGTTTAGGCACCAACAAGGGGGTCTTAGGTTTAGGCACCAACAGGGGGGTCTTAGGTTTAGGCACCAACAGGGGGGTCTTAGGTTTAGGCACCAACAGGGGGGTCTTAGGGTTAGGCACCACCAGGGGGGTCTTAGGTTTAGGCACCAACAGGGGGTCTTAGGTTTAGGCACCAACAGGGGGTTTTTAGGTTTAGGCACCAATAGGGGGGGTCTTAGGTTTAGGCACCAACAGGGGGGTCTTAGGGTTAGGCACCACCAGGGGGGTCTTAGGGTTAGGCACCAACAGGGGGTCTAGGGGTTAGGGATAGGTACAGGGAGGGTTCTGTGTGAGAGTAGGGTTAGGTATAGCTTTAGTAAAATTCTTATTAATGTTTTATAAAACGTTATTATAAATTTCAATTTTTAAACAGGGAAGATTAACGTTTTTAAAATTGCCGATTTTATACACATTATTTAATGATTTATAACTTTATAAAACATTATTTTAAACGAAATATTACACAAATTTTTTTTAAACGTTATTCATGATTATCTTTTAAAACCCTGCGCCCTTTTTTCCCGGCGCCCTTTTTTAACGTACGCGCCTAGTCAGTCTCCGGACCTTAATCCAATAGAAAACCTATGGAGGGAGCTCAAGCTCAGAGTTGCACAGAGACAGCCTCGAAACCTTAGGGATTTAGAGATGATCTGCAAAGAGGAGTGGACCAACATTCCTCCTAAAATGTGTGCAAACTTGGTCATCAATTACAAGAAACGTTTGAACTCTGTGCTTGCAAACAAGGGTTTTTCCACTAAGTATTAAGTCTTTTATTGTTAGAGGGTTCAAAAACGTATTTCACTCAATGAAATGCAAATCAGTTGCTATCTTTTATTTAAGGTTATTTTTTCGATTTTCCTTTTGATGTGCTATCTGGCACTGTTAAAATAAACCTACCATTGAAATGATACTGTTCTGAGACTTTTCATTTCTTTGTCATTGGACAAACTTACAAAATCAGTGAGGGGTCAAATAATTATTTCCTCCACTGTATATTGTATGCTGATCCCTGCTACTTTCAGTATGTACAGTATTAGCTGTAAAGCCTGGTACACACATACAATTTTGATTAAAGTTGAAGAGAAATCGAGAGCCCAATATGGTGTAGTATGTCAAAATTGATTGGATAAATGAAACAGTGAGATGATAATACTCACAAACATGGGTTACCACCTAGGTAACCACTCATTAGGCAGGTGAGGAGATTAGACCTGTCCAAACTCAGGATTAAGAAGTCGCTCTCTGTAGATAGGAAGAAAGGGGGTAGATCACCCCTCCACCTGGGGTGGACTCAAATATATTGGTAGGTGAACAGAGGTGCCAGAAGGATAAAAGTACATTACATTTTTTAAAAATTGCTGGGAGGAAGTGGTGGACTCGCCTCCGTTAAAGCAGACACCAAGGACTGTAAATATATAGATATACACATTTATTGAAAATACCCCAAAGATGCAATGCGTTTCGCGGGCACAGCCCACTTCTTCAGGCAATAAGCAGGGGATAAACAACAGCAATTCAGTTATAGCAAGCAGAGCACCTCTCTGCTTGCTATAACTGAATTGCTGTTGTTTATCCCCTGCTTATTGCCTGAAGAAGTGGGCTGTGCCCGCAAAACGCGTTGCATCTTTGGGGTATTTTTAATAAATGTGTATATCTATATATCTACAGTCCTTGGTGTCTGCTTTAACGGAGGCGAGTCCACCACTTCCTCCCAGCAATTTTTTTAAAATTTTATGTACTTTTATCCTTCTGGCGCCTCTGTTCACCTACCAATATACAATTTTGATTAGCCAATTTTAGCTCTGTTCATAAAATTCATTGTCTGTTGGCCCACTTACTGCACGGGGGTGGTAAAATTGGGGGTCAGTGATTGACCAATCAAAATTGTATGTGCGTATACATCTTTGATCTATGCCTATACTGATTGTAAATTATCCAAATAAAGGACAGGGGGCTCCATCCAATATTTCGATGGGCAGGCCCGTTATCTATAGCTTACACCGCTGCTAAGTTCATGTACATTTGGCCCCACCCGTGGCCACGCCCACTCACCGCATGGTCACGCCCATTTTTTGCCACGGCGCGCGCATATACCTCCCTGACTGGTGCCCACAGGTACCCCCGATCTCCAAGGACCCTAGAAACGCCCCTGGCTGCCCAGAATACCCCCTCTGAACAGGACTGGTGCTGTGTCTGGGGAAAGGCACAAGTTGAGACACCAGAATATCTGCAGGTAGCCTGCAGCTCACAGCACCGCCCCCTTACTTTCCCTGCTACAGTTGACTTTGGATGGAGCAGCAGCGTGTGTACAGAGCATGGAGCAGCTCTGCGGATCTTAACAGTTATGTATGAGCACAGCCCTGTGTCCTGCTTTGTCAATGCTTCACTTTTCCTTACCAATGTCGGCTGTTCTAATTATTAACTGTATGCAAACTGCTCCTGATCGAACCCGTTGTCGGTCAGTTGGTCGGTCAGGAAATTACATTATGTGTACCCAGCATGATGTCCTACCATATAATTATACTGTATTGTGCGTGACTGAGGGGCACCTTTCAGGAATCCCCCTTGAAAAACCTGGGTTTGCCCCTGTATTCAGTGCGTGTTTGGTAATGCAGGAAAGGACATGTCAGAGGATCCAAAGTTAAAAATAGCTTTCTGCTTGCACTTGCTATTTTGAATGGATCTGCTGTGTACAATGCAAAGACCCAACATTCAGGACCCATTTCCACTATCATTTTACGCATTTTACGCACGCAAATTCGCATAGCCAATACAAGTGGATGGGACTGTTTCCACTTGTCAGGATTCCTTTGCGTTTCTCTGTGCAGAAAAAATCGCCACGGCAGAGCCATCAGAATTTGCATACCACATACCGCTATGTGAATAGCATACAATGTATTTTAGGGACTGTTTCCACTACACGCAGATTGGATGCAGAATGGATGCACAAAAACTGACTCCAGTGAATGTCTATGGGCCTGTTTCCACTAAATGCGATTTTTCTGATGCAGATTTTCCCATAGGCATTCATTGGAGTCAGTTTTTCTGCATCCATTCTGCATCCAATCTGCGTGTAGTGGAAACAGGCCCTTAATTCGCATGCGGTATTGGTATGCGAATTTTCATGCAAATTTGCATACGATTTCACATGGATTCAATGGAAAAGCACACAGGCACTGCCATGGTTAAATTCGCATACATCCTCATCCATGCGAAATCATATGCAAATTCGCATGAAAATTTGCATATAACCGCATGCGAAATTCGCATCCGCATGCAAATTTTTAGCGTGGCGATTCCCACCGCACAAGTGGAAACGGGCCTTCAGTGTTTTTCCGGATAGCAGATGCTTTCCCATAGAAGCCTGTGGTGGAAATGCATTTGCTCTGAAATGGGCAATCGTCCGTGCACGAGCGTATGGAGCCCAGGGCCGGTTCTAGACTTTTTCCTGCCTGAGGCAAACTTGTGAGGATGCGCCCCCCACCCCAACCCGATTTGGAATGATCGCACAGTACCCAACAATTTACTCTGCTTGAATTAATGTTCTCACATGACATGCTGCAGCTCAACACAATAGCAGTCAGAGTCTCATTCTCTTCCTTCTCTGACTGCATGCTGTTAGTGTAAACACTACAAAAATGCTGCCACTGAAATCTCTGCCACCTGATGCAAATGTTTCACCTTGCCCCATGAGAGAACCGGCCCTAATGGAGCCACTTGTACATGGAGGAAAAGCCCTGCATGAGCAGCTTTGTGCTACTGGGCAGGTGTGGCAAAATCACTCTGTCAGTAGTCTGATTTTGCTGCCCTTTTGACCTTCATTTATTTAGCAAAATTTCACTTTTTGACAGTTTTTTTTGTCTCCTTTTTTGTGTGTGATCTCACATCAGAATTTCACTTATTATTACTGATCAGCACTATCAGCAGCAATTAATGTGACTGGGTCTTATAGGCAGGGGAGCATACATCTCGCTTAACAAACTACCGTGTATACTCGCATATAAGCTGTCCTGCATATAAGCCGACCCCCCAACGTTTCCCTCAGAAACCAGGAAAAAGTGATTGACCCGCATATAAGCCCCCCCCTCAGTGTAGCCCCCTTCACAGTATAAATGCCAGATGTTCCCCCAGTATTAGGCAGTTCCCCTATCTATGGGGAAACAACCCTCCCTATAGCAACATGTGTTAATGCTAAATCATGAGTAGGGTGATAGGATGACTGCCGACCTGCTTGCTGCCTGGTTATGGTGGCTTAGCTGAAGGAGAGAGCAGCGGCATCATGTGCAATTTACCTCTCCGTCAGCATTGTTTGTCAGCTCAGCAGCACCTGGGTTCCCCTTGCCACTCTCTCCGCACGGCTGTGTCCCCATCATTTGCTGGGGATCCCCTTGCCGCACTGTTCACATGGTTGTGTTCGCTTCATGTGACGGGGATCCCCTCGCCGCTGTCTCCGCATGGCTGTGTCCACGTCATTTGCCGGGCATTCTCTCACCGCTTTCTCAGCACGGCTGTGTCTGCGTCATGTGTCAGGATCCCCTTGCCGGTCCGTCCCGCTCACTATGTTTTGAGGCGCCACTAGATGTCGTCATAGATTTGAGACACAAGGACAGGGCTGGGCCAAGGCAGAGGCGAGAGAGGCTCCAGCCTTAGGGCAGTGTAGGAGGGGGCGCACAACTCACTCAGCTATCATTCCCTTTTTGTGTTTAAAGCATAAACAAATAAGACAAGGGGATGCATGGCAGTGACTGCAAGCCAGATAACTAGAGATTAAGGTGTTGGGGGGTGGGGGGGGGGGGGTCTGGGTCACCTCTTAGTCTAATAGCAATCAGTGTGTGACGGCTGGGGTGGGAGGGATGTAGGGGCGCACTTTGGTGTCTCAGCCTCGGGTGCTGGAGGACATTGTACCAGCTCTGCACTAGGATGTGGACAAAGAGGCAAGGGGATTCCCGACACGTGACACGTACAAAGCCTTGCGGTTAGATAGGCGAGGGGATCCCAAGAACTGATTGGACTAAGTGCGCACAGAGAGGCAAGGGGATCCCCGGAACCGAGCCGATGTGCAAAAAGAGGCAAGTGGATCCCTGGCACTGAGTGGACTAATGGATGCACATGATGCCGCTGCTCTCTCTTCCACTGAAGCCACCATAACCAGGCAGTTAGCAGGTCAGCAGTCATCAGCAGTTATCGCCCTGCTTACAACATCGTAAGTAGGAGGGGGAGGGGCACAGACACATCGGGGGGCATGAGCACACACATACTACACAAGTTGACTCGCATACAAGTCGAGACCCCCACTTTTGGGGCACTTTTTTGGGGTCATAAATTCGGCTTGTATGCGAGTATATACGGTATGTAAAAATAAAATAAACACGTTTAAAAACAAAATCTATGAACTATTGACCTTTATCTACCCTTTGCACTGCTTTTCTTTTACAGGAAAGAGTTTTATGGCTGTCTTGACAATGACCTTATTTCACTAAGCAGTTTAGACTAGTCTACTGATGGTTTTTAGTCTACTGATGGTTTGTTCAGTTGCATCAAAGAAGAATTCACTATTACCAAATGTTTTAGACCTGTTTTTAGACCTGGTCTAAACCATTTGTTAATTAGGTGGGTAAAGCAGGGGAAATGATCAAAAGATGCAATTCACAAACAAGTAGCTATGACTGACATCCTTCTCCTCTAATGAGCTCTACTCAATACAATTAAACTCCTGCATAATTAATTAAAAAGGTTCCATCCTCACATTTAACCTCCTTGGCGGTATTGACGAGCTCAGCTCAGGGCGCCGCTCAGGCCCCACTGGTCCGATTTTGATCATTTTTTTAAAAACACGCAGCAAGCACTTTGCTTGCTGCGTGTTCAGGTCGATCGCCCCCGATCCACCGCTACCTGACGCGAAAGAGGGCCCCCGCAGACCCCGTGCGCAGCCTGGGCAATCAGTGCCAGGCAGCGCTGAGGGGTGGATCGGGACTCCCGATGATGTCACGATGTCGATGACATCATCACGATCGTCGGCATGGCGACGGGGGAAGCCCTAAAGGAAATCCCATTCAGAACGGGATTTGCGGATGGGCATACGTGCGATCAGAGGGGTGGGAGGGACGCCGCAGGGAGGGGGGAATCATGTAGCTAGCGCTAGGCTAGCTACATGATTTAAAAAAAAAAAATAGTGCTGCGCCGCCACCCTGGCGATCTTAATAGAACGCCAGGGTGGTTAAAATACCTCACAGAATTACTTTATGGACAGAAATCAGCTGGTCTAATCTCTGTCAGAAAAAGTGGGCGTGGTTACTGAATTCTGTAATTATTAAATGTTAGACCAGGTCTAACAACAGGTCTAAAACATTACACCAAACCATCAGTAGACTTAAAACCATGTGTAGACTAGTCTAAACTGCTTAGTGAATTGAGGCCAATGAGGGTTGCTATAGGTGCTAGGTCGTATCTATAGGGAACATGTCACGTGCATACCTGAATATTTTACTCTTACAGGCAGAAAAAGGAAAATACGAACTTAGCCCTTCAATGCTTGACACTATTACATGTTTATCTCATGGTGTCACATGTCAGCTCGGTAACCCTTTAAGCAGCTCTGACAGGGCTGCAGCAGGGTCCATGACCTATTACGCCGTTTTCTGATCCTCCTCCAAATACTAACTAATCCACCTTTATTTCATTTGTGAGAGACCCTTTCCTTGTAGTGCCACTTGAGAGATAAGCACCGGTTGAACAAACGGGAACAGCCAAGGGCCAAAAAAACACAAAGAAGAAGGCCAGGAGCCAATCATTTGGTACTGTTATGCACCAAAAGAGATATTTAATTAAAAATATACTCACAAAGCGGGTTGCATGGGAATGCAAATGCAACTGACGTGTCAAGCCTGTGAGAAAGAACCAGTGCCCGATGTGGTCCAAGCCAATGGGGGCTTCAGTGACTCAAGTGGTCGCTCTTCTAAGGGTGCATTTGTTTTCATATAAAACAAAGAGTAACAACCTCCAACCAGAAGTTTGAAGGAGTCCAAATTAAATAAAACAATTAAAGGACCACTATCGCAAAAAAGTAGGCAGTTCAAATCTGACAGAACCGACAGGTTTTGGGCCAATCCATCTCCTCATGGGGAGTTCTCAAGGTTTTCTTTGTTTTCAACAGCATTTCCTGAACAGCAGTTCCAAAGTCTAACTGACAAAATAGTGTGCAAGTGAATAGGGAGGCTGGCTGGTATCTTACTATTTTGGCAGTTAAACTGCTGTTCTGGAAACTGCTGAACAGTTTGAGAAAAAAGAGGTACTGTTGACTTACCTCTCTTAATAGTTACAGGTGCTCATGATAGCAAACACCAGCCGCCAGGCACACTGTCATAATGGCCTGAAAAATCAGTAAATACGCAAAACGCTGAGGCCTCAATTCACTAAGCTTATCTCTTGTCTTTAATAACGTTTCTAGATTTATCACCATGGTGATAAGGCATGTAGTATTCAGGAAACATTTTACCTGAGGTAAACCTAAAGTTAACTCTTCTGTCTTTAAAGGTGCGTACACACGCACTACCGGCGGCAACGACGGGTCTACAGGACCCTCCCACTGGGCGGACGTTCAGCCAACAGTAGTGCGTGTGTACGTGCTGTCGGCTGACTGATAAGGATGTTTCTGAACGATTCGCTCAAAGGATCATTCAGAAACAGCCTTATCAGTCCGCCGACAGCGTGTACACACGCACTACTGTCGGCTGAATGTCCGCCCAGTGGGAGGGTCCGGCGGACCCGTCGTTGCCGCCGGTAGTGCGTGTGTACACACCTTAAGTCAGGGCTGCCCAATGCGTCGATCGCGATCTACCAGTAGATCGCGAAGGACTGCTGGGTAGATCGCGTCGGCATTTTAAAATAGTACGCCAGACGCTGACTATGCAGCGCCGGCGTACCGTCTGATTGTGCTGCTCTGCTGCCCTATGCAGAGCAGCACAGAGCACACAGCCAATAGGGAGAGGCAAAGAGAGCGGCGCGTCATGCCCCCCTCCTTCCTCCCCAGCCCTCCCACTTCCTCTTTGTCCGCCGCTCTCCTCCTCATGTTGTCCGGAACCCCGTCGCTGACCCTGCAGGCCTTGCAGCACTGACATCTGATTAGCGACAATCCGCAGTGGAGAGGAGAGCAGTAGGTAAGGACGTGTATACAGGAAGTGCTTTGACTGTATACACGCCGTTACCCTCCGCTCTCCTCTCCACTGCTGGTCACCGCTATCAGATGTCTCAGTGCTGCATGCTCCTCCGGGCATGCAGGGTGAGTGAAGGGGGGTGGAGGAGAGCGGCGGCTGGTGGAGGGAGGGGGCACCTATCTATATGACTGGGGCACCTATACCTAGCTATCTATATATGGGGGGCACCTACACGTGGCTATCTATATGTGAGGGGGAACCTATGCCTAGCTATCTATGTGGGGACCATCTATGCCTAGCAACCTATGTGGGGGACACCTATGCCTAGCTATCTATGTGGGGGACACCTATACCTAGCTATCTATATGTGGGGGACCACCTATGCCTAGCTATCTATATGGGGGACCACCTATACCTAGATATCTATGTGGGGGACACCTATGCCTAGCTATCTATATTTGGGGGGCACCTATGCCTAGCTATCTATGTGGGGGGCACCTATGCTTAGCTATCTATATGGGGGGCACCTATGCCTAGTTATATAGGGGGCACCTATGCCTAGCTATCTATATATGGGGGGCACCTATGCCTAGCTATCTATATAGGGGGCACCTATGCTTAGCTATCTATATGGGGGCACCCATGCCTAGCTATCTATATGGGGGGCACCTATGCCTAGCTATATAAGGGGATCTATGCCTAGCTTTCTATACGGGGCACCTATGCGTAGCTACTTATATTAAGGGCAGCTATACCTGGCTATTTTAAATGTTGGTAGATCTCTTGAGCTCTGGAATTTTAAAAGTAGCTCGCGAGTCAAAAAAGTGTGGGCACCCCTGCCTTAAGTTAACTCTTCAATCCTTAAAATAACTCCAGAATTCTAAAGTTAAAAACAGGCTGTTAATTAACTGCATGTGAAAATAACTACAGAGGAGGTAACTTAAAGACTGAAGAGATAAGATAACTCTCTCACTGTGAAAACGTATCTCTACACCTTAATAAGGCAAGATCGATGTGTGATGGTAAGTTTTCTCTTGCCTTATTATATCTAGCATGATCTTAGTGAATTGAGGATTTTGTCTTTTTTTTGTGCTAATAAAATTGACCAGAAGAAGACTGGTGTTTTCTATAAGAGCCAACAGTTCCACTCTAAACTCTTTCATTGTTTTATATATTACGGGTACCTCCACCATTTACCATCATTTAGCCCTTTCTATGTAGTTCTGTTTGTTCTGGCTCAAATTTATTCTCATCTATATTATTTGTTGTAACGTACTATGTTGTGTAAATTAGACACATGGATACATATTAATACATAGTATGGATTTACCTTCTCCTTTGATATTGCACTTGTTTGTTTTTAACAAGGGAACTTATGATTTGCATGAGTCTATGAATCGGATTTCTGTTATGAGTTTGTACTAAGGAGCTTTGAATATTGTTTATTAAAGGGAACCTGAACTCATTTGTATAAACAAAACCTATAGCTGAACTCCCCTCACACACAGAATTCCACAAATACCTTTTTGCTAGCACTCTTCTCAAGTTGGGTTGAAGAAGATAATGTGTGTTCAAACTGGCTGATCTGGTTCACACTGTTGACACATTCCCTAATCTTGCGATCACCTTCTGAGGTAAATATTTGTATCTGTTTATACAGTCAGAAAATAAGTAAGCAATGTCAGTTTCAGAATTTGCAGGATACAAGATTGCAACTTCCATGAAAAACGGATATATACAGTAGTATATCACACTCTGCTGGGACCCGCTCACGACCCCACCAATTGTGCGCACGCTGCGCAGCCCCGCAGCCACACACACACATAGAAACCATAAATTTTATTAAGTAGGATATAGCATTGTAGTGGATATGCTTAGTTCAGGTTTAGTTCAAAGCATTCCTCCAACTGTTAGCTTTGTTAAATGAGATAGACTTTAAATAGGAACTTTACTGAAGATAACTTATTACCAATTGCTTATTTTTTTACAATATTAATCTATAAATGATTTAATAATTGTTTGCCCATTGTAAGTTCTGGCGCCATCTTTACTGCTGGTAAGGTGCATTCACTGTGGAATGTGTGTTTGTTGTGTGATTCAAAGTAAGAAGAAACTACACCTGTTTCCCAGAGTGTTCTGGGGCAGAATGATGTATAACATCAAAGCCCCGACTGGGAGGGCAAGACTACATACTAATTTACAGCAATATATAGCTATAGGGAGTGTTTCTGATGTTGAAACAAGAATAGTTACGGTAAAACTGGGTATCCTGAATAATTTATTACAAATTTTCTTTATGTTGTTATGGTGCCTATTTAATTTTAAAGATGACAGTGACAGTCAAGTGTCCCCTTACGCTTATTGAGCTTCCCCTGTAATGGCGAGACTCTCTCATTTGGAAACTATGAAAGCCCCACAGCCCAAACTCCTACCCCATGCTTACCCCACCTCCTTCTATTAGAAAAAGTTAAAGTGCTGTAGTGAGTCAGGCTCTAGTGCTGTTTAACCAAGAGTGACCTAGAAAACAAGTAGCAGACATACCATTAGCGGGAGTGATGAGCCATTAAGGCTGGTGTGGATCAGAGATCGATAGAAAGAGGTCGCAAAAAAGAGTGACCATTTTTGCTATCAAACAATGGGTATATTCATGAAGCAGCATCAGCTACATTTCCATAGCACGTGACAATTTTACAAGAACTCATACGCGTAACACAGCATGTTGTGTAAATAGCATAATCCAGGTTATTTATGTAACGTTCGCACTGCTATTGCAATGCGCAATATGCTAATTGCGTAACACATTGCACTGGTAATGCGCTATTTGCACAACATGCACTATGTTACTTATGGAAGAGCTGCTTAGTAAATATTCTCCAATGATCGTCAGGGCGACATTGATTGAGCATGTACATATATGGTTACCTATGATAATTTATGCATAGGCTACCACAGCCTTAGGGCTGGTTCACACTTGGCGATCAGCAAAGCGCTGCTACTAATGTTTCCCTATGGATAAATTTACACTGCAGCGTTTGCGATGTTGATCGATAGCAAATGCGCTGCATGCAGCGTTTCGAGGGCGATTGCGCTGTGATTCTCATTCTATTGAATGGCAATCACAAGCACAAATCACACTGAATCGCAAGATTTGGGCCGCAAATCGCGGAGCCGAACGGGATCGCCGGCTAGCAGCGTTCCAAGCGCTGAGGTTTGAACTAGCCCTTTCCAAACAGTACTGACTCAACCAGCAAATTTAAACTCTTACTACTTCGCCACAGAAAACATTTTCTACCTGCAGTAAAGCTGACATCTTCCTTCCAATGTCAGCTCTGTGTAACGCAGGTTAACAAGATCTACCCATTTTTTTAGAAAATGTTTACTCTTTGCATAGTGATTTCAGCTTATCTGAAGTAACTACTGTATAAAGCCCCGTAGAGATACTAGTGTTTTAATAACAGAAACATCATCAAAAGAAACAATCGTTTATGATAGTTCTGGCCAATAGTCTGACAGCAGTCTGTGACAGTTCATGCATGCTCAGGATGGCTGAGTTGCATGTACTGATGTACTGTTATATGGAGGCGGAAGGGGGCTGAGTAGTAGAGCAACTATCACATAACCAGATGCTAGGTGTGTATTTTGATGGACATGGAAGATGCAGAGAAGGAATAAAGTAAAATGGGGCTCTTGGAGGGATAGCAGCTTTGGCTCCCTCTACGTTCCTCCTTGCTTCTTTAGTAAGATGAGATAGGGAATGGGGGTCAAAAAATGTGCCAGCCAGGCCCCTGTTGCCTCTGGATGATTTGGCTCTGGGAAGATGAGGGCTGTCAAATGTCAATCAAATTCCACCCAACTTAATGTAATTTATTCATTTTTTTTTTTTTAGAGTTTTGCATTAACTCTGAATTATTTGCATCTCATTGACCATCCCTATTCACCAGTAAGTCTAAGCTATCAATGCCTGATAAAACAACTGCATATTGGTTAAAACTGACCAAAATGACTAGTCTGCAGAAGTGACTATCTGATCATTTTCATTAATTTATTCACTCTTTGGAAGTGAGTGTAAAATTAACCTGGGGGGGCACCCTGACAGACCACCCCCAAGAGACCTGACACCCTCCTTCCCTAAGGCGGCATTAGGGGACTCTTGATTGAGGCCACGTTCCCACCCTGCTCCTCTTAGTCTGCGGCTCTAAGCTGAAGGAAGCTTCATCATCACAGGGGTACCTCTCCTCTGTGACCCATTTTATTACGTAATAATGTGCCGGGTCATAGAAAGGGAGGTGGCCAGCAGGGATTAAGACAAGGAGCACGTAGCCACAGACTGACAGAAGAGCGCGCCCGCAGGAACAGGTACAATACTACTCTGCCGAAGACTCTGGTTAGGTGTGGGGGGGAGGGGGGTGCCCAAGTTGGCCACATATGTACCCTGCGTGTGTACCAAGCCTTATGATACATCCACAGCTTAGATTTTCCTTGGCCAAAATACTCTTTGTTTGTCTCCAAAAGAAATGTAAAGTGCGTACAAATGTTCCCCGAAGTCACTGGCCTCCCCTCCTCTGGGACGGATCTCTCTCAGAGACTCTGTATAGCAATCTTTGAAAAACAGCTGCAAAAGAAATGATTTTTAGAGATTGTTTTGGGCACCAGAACACTAATGTGTGTATCAGTTTACTTGATATGTACCAAACACAGCGTTAAGGAAATGGCATAATAATCTTTATTTTCCATTCTGCATCAGTATTATAATATCAGATCAGCCTGCTGTTAGGCAGTGAGGGATGTGCGTGGCACTAGCTTCATCTTGAAAGGCTTCGGAACCTGAGATATTCCAAACACTGCAGTCAGGTCTGGAGGAGACTTGGGATCCGGCCAATGAAATTCAAAGTGCGTCAGCATAGTGGTGAAAAAGAGAAACAACTCCATGCGGGCGAGATTCTCCCCAAGGCAAACCCGTGGACCTGAGAGAGAACAGAATCTTATTCTTATTTTGTATTTCTGGTTACAAAAATGAGACAACATTACTTTCAGTGTGGCCAGTTTGAAAGCCAATAAAAGCCAATAACCTATTACTTATTTATCTTGGATAATGAAGTTCAGCCTCTTGAGCCTCACTACACCTCAGTCCAAAAAAAAGACACCTTCACCTTCATAGCAAACACAGCTTTGAATGCAGGGCTTTAACTACAACTTACAATGCCCCTCAATCAAAGCCCCCCCCCCCCCCCCCACACTGGTCTTCCCCAGTAGGGCTAAATAGCAAATGCAGGCACAATAACTCCACTCTAAACAACACTTAAGCCACGCCCCTGGTCACGCCCCCACCACGCCTCTAGTCACGCATACGATAAAAATTTAACAAGAAAAATGTTGTTTTATAATTCAAACCACACTGGTCCTTTCTATCCTGGTTAATTTTCCTTCATAGTAAAATTAGTAATATATCAATTTAAAACATGGGAATAAAGTTTAGAGTCAATGAAACACATTTTTAGTATAGAAATGTATATATTTATATAGAAAGAGGGACAAAGTCCTGAAAGAAGGACAAATGACGGTGAAAGAGGGACAGAGGGACAGGACTCCCAAAAAGGGACTGTTCCTTTCGAAAAAGGGACAGTTGGGAGCTATGAGTACACCCACCATTCCCCATATCGAGCGCTGGCACCATTCCGACCCCCACAATACAAGTGTGGCAACCGATCCCCCATAATGTGCTACCCACCATTGCTCCTGCCACCATGGACGTAGCAATCACCCCTGCGACCTCTGCCATTCCAGGGGGGCCCAGAGGCTTTGGGGGGCCTTTCTCCTCCTTCTCCCAACCACTAGTGCAGCCAATTAGCAAAAAACCCTCCCTGCTTGTTTACAAAAACCGTGTGCAGTAGCATGTGTACTTTTTCCTGCTTCCAGATGCTGCTGCTTAACAGCAGAACACTCTCTGCTGCCATTCGCTGACTCCAATCACGTAACCTGCATGGGGTTCAGGGATCAAAGGGGCCTTATGCTACCATTTTTGCAGGGGGGGCCCAGTTAAGTCTAGTTATGCTCCTGGTAGCCACCACTTAACCCCCCCCCCCTCCTTTCCCATAACATCTGCAGCCACCCACTATATTCAAAAAGTTCCAAAAAGTAGGTGAAAAAGTACTAAAAAAATAATTATATTATTATATTGGTGTGAAGGTGTGAAATATCACCTAGGACAGTGATCTGCAAACTTGGCTCTCCAGCTAAAATTAATTGATTAAGGGCCCATGTGCTACCACCATCACCATTAAAGGATACTTGAGGTGAAAATAAACTAATGAAATAAACAATTGTATCTATCCTCCTTCTCCTAAAAATGACTTTTTAAGATAGTCCACAGTTTTAATTTATATTAAATTTACTTTTTACATTCTTAATATTTTATTGTTTTTGCTCAATGACACATTCATTAAAGTATGCCAGAGCTAAAATCTATGAACAATTGTCCCCTTTTATCTCTTTCCTGCATTTAGAAGCCATTTTCAGCTAAAGGGGCCCATACACCTAACAATTTTCCCGCCGATATACAGCAGATTCGATCACTGTAATCGAAACTGCTGTGAAATCGTTGCACAAAGGCAAATGACTGATTTCCGTCTGAAATCAATCGTTCCCGTCGATTCCCGTCGAGCCGTCCGCGCGGAAGATTTTGCTTGACGCCGACGGGTCGGGAGTGCGTTGATAGCGGCGTTCGAATGCCCGACGACCGACGCAATACAGCGGCAATACATTACCTGCTCCGGTCGGCGCAAGTCCCCACTGTCACCGCTGCTCCGTCTCCGTGCTTGGCTCCGAGTCCAGCAGGCTTCACTTCTTCCTGTCCCGGCAGGAAGTTTAAACAGTAGAGAGCCCTCTACTGTTTAAACGTCCCCCGGCAGGAAGAAAAGTGAAGCTGGAGGAGCCCAGACCGGAGAAGAAGACAGCGGAGACTGGGGGACTGGCGCCGGCCGAAGCAGGTAATGTATAGCTGGTGGGGGGCGGAGGTGGCAGCGGCAGCTACACAGATGGTGAATCGATTTCATGCTGAAATCGATTCACAATCTGTTTTCAGTAAAGGCAGCCATACGATCCCTCTCTGATCAGATTCGATCAGAGAGGGATCTATCTGTTGGTCGAATCTGATGGCAAATCGACCAGTGTATGGCCACCTTAAGAAAGTTTTTTATAATTGTTATTTCTTATCATTGAGGGTCACACTGTAGTCTGACCCAGTCCTGAACTGCCACTTACATACCTGATGTTTAACTCTTTCGGGCAGAGGAAGAAAAAAAAGGAACACAGCATAGTGATTTGTGTGCTAGCTGCTAGGCACTGTACATACACATACAATTGTTTATCTCAGCGGTTTATTTTCAGTTAATACTGTGAATCCATGATCAGTAAACCAGGCTCCACTGAAAGTACTAATGTGCAAATGGTTAAATTATTTTTTTTACATCAAACTTGAGCGCGCAGCAGTAAAAAAAAACAAGCAAAAGCCTTAACCTTTCAAAACTAAAAAAAGTATTTTACATTGGCAGTTCACTTATTATATTGCAAAGACTGAAGAGTGTGCCATCTATAGATTTTTCTGCCAGGTGTTAGAAGTAATTCTACATCACCAATATTTAACATATGATCCTGATATTGAATTATGCACCTTATTTGCCCTGATTTATTTCGGCTATCCGGGCCTGAAAAGCCTAAAGTGTTTTAAACTCCGGATCTCTTCTTTGCTCTAAAAGTTTAAATGCTTTAAAAGCTTAGATCTGAAATGGGAAGCTAATGCTGGGAACAAGCAATGCAATTTCCTGTCCGATTGAGGGGTAATCTGATGGGAAGTTGTATCATGCGTACATGTCCAAACTGCTCCCGATCAACAAAGGGATCGATTTCTCCAATTATAACTTTGTAAAATCGATCCCTTTATCGATCAGAAACAGATTGGACAGGTTGGAAATAATCGTCTGATTCCCATCGATTGGACCAGAAGTTGCATCGTGTGTTCCCAGCATTGGATCCGAGGTGATTACATTATCCTGTTTATGTTTCCTTATCAGCCACAATTAGTAAACATTCCTGGCAGTGCTTCAGATAGCAAGGTTAGCAGAAGGTAACAACACCAGAAACAGGAAAGAAAACTTACTAGAAACATTATAAAATATAAATACAGCAGCTTTGTAATAAAAACTGCAGCTTTCAGAGCAGATAAATTGTACTTTGGGAACTTATAATTTGTAAATGGACAATAATACTTATGCACAAAAGCAAATATTGTATGATAACTGTATGAGTAATAAAAAGCAGGAAAACACGTTTTTATTGAATACTATGTCAGAGTTTAAATCCGCTTTAAGTAATCCTGCAATTCTGGAGTTCGAATGAAAAACAAACCTGTTGTGACATGACAAAGTTTGGCAACCTTCAACTGGGACATTATATAGGAGAGAACAGAGGCGCCAAAAGGATAAAAGGGGTTTTAAAGGAGCTTAAAAGCCAAAAATGTGGTAATTAGAGGAGGCAGTGGTGGACTTACCTCCTCCAAGCAGACACAACACGACTGTACATTCAGTCTATTTATTAACGAACTCCAGCATCTAGCATCTAGCAAAACAGAGGTGCCGAGTGTTGTTTGTTTTGCTAGATGCTGTAACTCCTTTTTCTATTGCCTGAGGAAGCGGGCACTGACCCGTGAAACGCGTTGCTTTGTTTTATCTGGAGTTCGTTAATAAATAGACTGAATGTACAGTCGTGTTGTGTCTGCTTGGAGGGGGTAAGTCCACCACTGCCTCCTCTAATTACCAAATTTTTGGCTTTTAAGCTCCTTTAAAACCCCTTTTATCCTTTTGGCGCCTCTGTTCTCTCCTATATAATATTGTATCCACCCTGTGTGGAGGGTTGCGACCCTTTTCTACTATCTACAGAGAGCGACTTCTTATTGCTGAGTGGGGTCAGGATAATCTCCCCTCCTGCCTTTACAGTGGTTGCCTATTGGTGACCCATGCTTGTGAGTATAACAACTATTACTCTTTGTCATTTTCTCCTTTGTCAATACATACTACACTATTGGGGCTCTTGGTGTTCCTCTGTTTCTCGTTTTCAACTGGGACATATTAGACAATGGTGAGGATTGCTGGTCATCTGATTTATGCTTCCTGCACTGAGATTTTTTTTTAAAGATCTACAACTGTAGCCTGAATTTATTAAACGTAAATTATTGTTGGTAATGCATTAATGTTATTGCAGTCCCTGATCATTTATCTAACCTTACAGTAACTCCTGATATGACCCAGGTAAGGGTTGCAAATGGTTACCACCTGGCAGAAGTCAGTTTAAGAATCATCTAGCCCAGGTTTGCTGAATTACTTATGTTCTCCAGCTCAAGAGATCCTTATAAAAGCAACCCTATTTTGCCAATGTCATTAAACTTCTTGCAAACATATTATGCGTTACCTATAACAAAAACTGGACTAGTGTGACAGTATTACCTGCAGAGAAGGGCATGAAAGATTCCACTTTCACCACGTCTCCATCTTTATTGAAAAAGTTTTCTGGATTAAACTGATGTGGATATTTCCAGTGACGCTCATCATAATGCGCAGATGACAGATCTGTGATGATGATTGTGCCCTGGAGACAGGAAAAAAAGCTTCAGAAGGAAAATCTGCATACGTACAAAAAGGGCGTTGGGAAAAAAGGGCGCAGGGTGTAAACGATAATATTGTTTTGTATTTAGTGTACAAATAATGTTTTACAAATCTATAAATCATTAAATAACGTGTATGAAATTGGCAATAGATAAAACGTTAATCTTCTCTGTTTCAAAAGTGAAACTTATAATTACGTTTGTTTAAAAAAGATAATATATGTTTAATCGTTATAATTGTATATTATTGTGATTAACCTTCATTTATCGTTTCTTCTTATAATAAAATCTGAAAACATTGTTTATAACAATGATATAAATATAACTATGTTCGTAATAAGTGCTGTAAAACATTAGTAAGTATTACTAAAATTTTAGTAAAACTATACCTAACCCTGCTCTCACACAGAACCCTCCCTGTACCTATCCATAACCCCTAGACCCCCCTGATGGTGCCTAAACCTAAGACCCCCTGGGGATGCCTAAACCTAAAACCCCCCTGGTGGTGCCTTAACCAAAGACCCCCCGGTGGCGCCTAAACCTAAGACCCCCCTAGTGGTGCCTAAACCCAAGACCCCCCTGGTGGCGCCTAAACCTAAGACCCCCCTGGTGGTGCCTAAACCTAAGACCCCCCTGGTGGCGCCTAAACCTAAGACCCCCCTAGTGGTGCCTAAACCTAAGACCCCCCTGGTGGTGCCTAAACCTAACCGAGTACGTACAAAAAGGGCGCCCGGACAAAAAGGGCGCGGGGTGTAAACGCTAATTAATAATTAATCATTAATAGCGTTTATAAAAATAGTGTGCTATATTTTATTTACAAATAATGTTTTACAAAATTATAAATCATTAAATAATGTTTATGAAATCGGCAATTGTGAAAACGTTAATCTTCCCTGTTTCAAAAGTGAAACTTATAATTACGTTTATTAAAAAAACGATAATATATGTTTAACCACTTGCCGACCGCGCACTCATACCGCGCGTTGGCAAAGTGGCAGCTGCAGGACCAGCGACGCAGTATTGCGTCGCCAGCTGCAGGCTGATTAATCAGGAAGCAGCCCCTCGGGCGAGCGGCTGCTTCCTGTCAATTCACGGCGGGGGGCTCCGTGAATAGCCTGCGGGCCGCCGATGGCGGCTCGCAGGCTAAATGTAAACACAAGCGGAAATAATCCGCTTTGTTTACATTTGTACGGCGCTGCTGCGCAGCAGCGCCGTAAGGCAGATCGGCGATCCCCGGCCAATCAGCGGCCGGGGATCGCCGCCATGTGACAGGGGACGTCCCGTCACTGGCTGCACAGGACGGATAGCGTCCTGTGCAGCCCTGATCTCCGGGGGGGGGGGGGGGGGAGCAGGTAGGAGAGGGAGGGGGGAATTTCGCCGCGGAGGGGGGCTTTGAGCTGCCCCCCCCGCCAGCCACATGCAGGCATGAGAGATCGGACCCCCCCAGCACATCATCCCCCTAGTGGGGAAAAAAGGGGGGTGATCTGATCTCTCTGCCTGCTACATGATCTGTGCTGGGGGCTGCAGAGCCCACCCAGCACAGATCACTCAGCACAGCGCTGGTCCTTAAGGGGGGGTAAAGGGTGGGTCCTCAAGTGGTTAATTGTTATAATTATATATTATTGTGAAAAACCTTCATTTATGGTTTGTTCTTATAATAAAATCTGAAAATATTCTTTATAACGATGATATAAATATAACTACGTTCGTAATAAGTGTTCGTAATAAGTGTTGTAAAACATTAGTAAGTATTACTAAAATTTTACTAAAAGTATACCTAAGCCTACTCTCACACAGAACCCTCCCTGTACCTATCCCTAACCCCTAGACCCCCCTGGTGGTGCCTAAACCTAAGACCCCCCTGCCCTGGTGGTGCCTAACCCTAAGACCCCCCTGGTGGTGCCTACTGCCTAACCCTAACCACCCCCCTGGTGTTTTATATTGTACTGTAACTATACTTAACCCTACTCTCACAGAACCCTCCCTATACCTATCCCTAACCCCTAGACCCCCCCTGGTGGTGCCTAAACCTAAGAACCCCCTGGTGGTGCCTATACCTAAGACCCCCCTGGTGGTGCCTAAACCTAAGACCCCCCTGGTGGTGCCTAAACCTAAGACCCCCCCTGGTGGTGCCTAACCCTAAAACCCCCCTGGTGGTGCCTAAACCTAAGACCCCCTTTACTGATCGCTTTATTATGTGGATAATAATGTTTTACTAATTGTGGCTGCAAAAAATATATTGCAATTTACGTTACGTACTGATCGCTTTATTTTGTGAATAATAATGTTTTACAAACAGTAAGGGATAAAACTTTAAATAATGTTTTAATTAGTTAAATAAGATAAATATGTTTAGTATTTTTATAAACGTTATTCGGCACGGGTGCATTTTATAAACGTAAATCACCACAAGCACAGTTATAAATCATTAAAAATCTCCGGGCGCCGTTTGTAAACGTTATTTATCTCCGGCGCCCTTTTTTCCTGCTCGGCGCCCATTAAACGTTATTTATTATGAGAGTGAATGGCGGCGCCCTTTTTGTCCACTAGCTGCCTGCGCCCTTTTTTCCCGCTTCCACCTAACCACCCCCCTTAGGAACGCTTTATTATGTGGATAATAATGTTTTACACATAGTGACTGTAAAAAATATATTGCAATTTAAAGTTACGTACTGATCGTTTTATTTTGTGAATAATAATGTTTTACAAACAGTAAGGGATAAAATGTTAAATAATGTTTTAGTTAAATAGGTTAAATACATTTAGTAATTTTATAAACTTATTCGTCACGGGTGCATTTTCTAAATGTAAATCATTACAGGCACAGTTATAAAACATTAAAAATCTCCGGGCGCCGTTTGTAAAACGTTATTTATCTCCGGCGCCCTTTTTTCCTGTTCGGCGCCCATTAAAAACTATATTTATTATGGGAGTGAATGGCGGCACCCTTTTTGTCCATTAGCTGCCTGCGCCCTTTTTTCCCAGCCCCGAAAAATCTCTGTGTGATAGGGCTATTATAAACTTCAGGTCTATGTTCTATTAGTAAAATAGCATCTTCAAATTCTACATATAATTCAACTTGGACAAGAAATATTAACGATCACTAGAGATTTACAGACCGTAAGGTTCTTTCACACTGTGTGCATTCAGAGCTATTGCGTTACATGAGGGCATATTAATACTAGTGATCATGTAGGGCAATTCATTTTAAGAATGCAATGTAAAACACGTTTGCCTAATGTGAGTGCTGTCCATTCATTGCTAATGTAGGGAGTCAGTGCTGCAGCACAGGTGACTGAACTCTGTGATATAAACCATGGTCATCTTACATAGTGAGGTTGTTGTTAACAAAACGTAAATAAAGTGAGGTGATATATTACGTTTTATACACATGCTAATTGGAACACTGCCAAGGCAGCCTTTCATCTCAGCTGAGCATCTAGCATGTGTAAAGGGGTTCTATGGGATGCTTAGAGATCTGGTATGCTGCACATGGACATAGAAGCTTTAGAGGGAAAGTGAGGGGGATGTCTGCCCCTTCTGCAGAGTCCCATCATGTACATGGAGAAAATCAGATAATTACCTATCAAGAGGGAAGCCACTGTGTAACTGTGTGTTGTGTAGTTCTGAAACAAGCTCAGCAAAAGCAATAGAAATCACCATCCAGTATGTATAAGAACAGCTTTTAATGCTCAAGCAGATTAATTTAATGTACTAGGCTATCTAAGATGGCGCCTGAGTAGGACGCCTCGGCACACAGGGCTCCGGCTCTTCTGGCTCTTTCCTCCCTTTCCCTTGGTGGCTCACCTGCGCCGGGAGGTCAGAGATGTCCCCCCTGCTCTCCTCATCCTGGGGAGTTTGGGCACGCTGTGCTCCGGAACCTGGATCACCAGGACCATCGATGCAGCCATTCCTCACTCGGCTGGATGCATGGACAGCACATGGGGCCGCTCCATCGCCGGAGGTCAGACGCTAGTGCAGCCGCTCTGAGTTGTCGCTGCTGCCGGGGAACAGGCCGCCTCGCCCCACTGCCAGCCGGGGCACGTTGCGGCTCTTCCAACACTCATGTGTCCACACGTGGGTGGCCACACCGCCGCTGCCGGGGGAACCAAGAGACGCCGCCCGCTTTTTGAGGGGATGGGGACTGTGCTGCACCGCCGCGGATCCAGTCCTGCTCCAGTCGGAGCCTGTGCGCTCTGCGACGGGGGGAGATGCTGCTGCGGATGGAGGGAGCTGGGACGTTCTCCGGGTCTGCCTTGCTGCTTGCTGCGGGGCCTCTGCCCATCCCCACCGACGCTGGTCCGCTCTCCCGGGCCCAGGGGTGACCTCCGGGCACTGCTGGCCGCTCCAACACCCGCCGCTCGGCCACCCACGTGGAGGAGATCCCCAGCGCGAGAGTGGCTCTGCTGGCCACTCCAGAGGCAGCCTCCGCCGACTCCAGCCTGGTAAGCCACCCACGTGGAGGAGCTCCTCTCCTCTGAGCTCTCCCGCAGGCCAGACCTCCCTTGATGAGGCCACTGCCAAGAAGATCTCCCCCACATCCAGCCCTCAACTTCCGCCCATATCTGATCACCCCACCAGGTCCCCTCTGCCTGCAACCATCATCGAATGGACTCTGGAACTGACCAGCCAGACTGAGCACCAAGCCAGGACTATGCTAAGCGTGGCCCCTCTCAGTGATCCCCTCAGTTCGGCTGGGAGCACTGACTATCGGACTGTACACAATCTGCAGTCCTAAAGGGGACTCTGTCTCTCTCCTCTTTTTAGCTATCCATTCTCTCTCGCTTTTTCTATCTACTCCTTTTCCTTTACACTCTTTACTTTACACAGCTCTCTCAGCTCTCTCAGTTGCTTTCTCAGTTTCTTTCTCACTACTTTCTTTCTCTCTACTTTCGTGGACAAATCGGTGCACCTGTCTTGTTGGGAGCGTGTCGCTGTGTAGCGTCCAGTGCCGAAAATGGCAGCGCTCATATCAGCTCTCAGGCTGCTCCTCCAGTCCCACTCTTTTCTGTCCCTGCTATCAATGTATGCTTTGCTATGTTTGTATTTACGTTAAATGTACGTGTATGCTGTAATGCTCTGTTTGCTTTTTATTTTTGCTTTTATATTTTATACGGATGACCCATGCTTGACTGCATGTGATGCTGCACTCTGCTTAATTGTACACACAAGCTGTAATGTTTTTTTTGTCCTATGTATGCTTGTCCTATGTATGTGCCATGCTTAACTGTATGCTATTTCTTGTCTCTTCACCAACGACCCTGTATGTGCCAAAACCAATTCCGGGTACAATCCACCGGTTGTACTTGGCGATAATAAATTCTGATTCTGATTCTAGTAGCAATTTGCACAATCATTGCAGAGCTAAATTACCAATTGTATGAGCTGGTAAACTATGTACATTGCACTAGCATGTAGCAAGTAATTTTCACATCTTTACAGTTAAATCAGGTAATCAGTATGCACCACATCGTCCCCACTCATGTCTACAGCAATGTGATATGGTGGTAACGCATACCGCATATTCTTGAGTATAAGCTGACTTTTTAGTGATCAAACAAAAATGGTCCTGAAGTGGGGATTTCGGCTTATAGTCAAGTCACCTCGAGTACCCCTACCATATGAATATTGGAGATGGCTGTCCCCCAAGTGCCTTTTACAGAGCGAGTGTCTCTCTCCACCATAAGCAAAGTGGAGGAGGCGGACTGTAGTGTCATGTGTATCAGGCCCCTGCCACATGCTGGTATGCGAAGGTGATGGTTGTGATCTCCCGAGTGGCCCCCCGCATAAGCAGCGTAGTGGCGCCTCTCATTATGTGCGCCACTGCAGAGCATCATAGCGATGAGACTGTGACAAAGGTGGATGAGAAAGGTGTGCACCGCTGACCGGTGAGTGAAAGAAGCTCGCTCCACTGCGCACTACTCTGCTTATGCTGTGGGCCACTCGGGGGTCAAATCCATCACCTCCACATATGGATGGGCAAGTGGCGGGGGGCTGACACTCAAGACACTACAGACCACCTCCTCCACTCTGCTTAAGCCTGAGGTTACTCTGGGAGGCACAACCATCACCTCCGCATACTGGCATGTGGCAGGGGGCTGACACACATGACACTCCAGTCCACCTGCACCACTTATGACAGGGGCCACTTGCTTTGTGCACACCGTCAAGGTACTCGGAGGGGGGGGGGGGGGGGGTTCTGTTTAAAAAGAAAGTGCAGAAATAATGGCTTGGTTTCAGGATTAAGTAATAAAATAGCAATCAACTTAAACGATGGCTGTTTTCAGGAGGAAAAGTCAGAATGTTTTTGATTGCCACTTTCAGCAGAAACATGCTGAGTTTCAAACCTGCTGAGTCTCGGAATAGAAACTGAAAGTGATGTATGGATGTGCAGCTGCAAGGAGGGCATACAGCCAATCACTGCTATATTCCGCCTGCACCACCAGAAAGTTGTGATTTACTTACCTGGGGTTTTTTATAACCTCGGCAGTCTATCAGGTCGCTGCTGCATTTCCTACCCTCGTCTTATGCTCGGGTCAATAACTTTTCTTTGTTTTTTTAGGTAAAAGTTGGGGGTAGGCCTATACTCGGGTCAGCTTATATTCGAGTATATACAGTACGTACAGTACAGTATATAACTCCTAGTTTGTTTACACAAAATCATTACATGTATAATGTGGAAGATATCAGCATTATATAAATACACAATAAGTGACAATACAGTAATAGTTTATACAGAAAATATAATTACTCGCTAAATTGACCTCTACATTATGGTGACTTCAAGCTCCTTGCCTCAATCCTGGGACAGAATTGACCCATTTATGTATTTATTGTACATTTCAAAACGTTTTTGGACTGGTAGGAGGAGGAAACCTGTGGGTAGGTGCACCGCTTTCCATTCCAGATTAAATCAAATCTGGAAGCAAATTCTGCAGCGAGAAAAACATGGTTACTACTGGAGCATGGAGGAGAGTCAATAGGTTCAATTCAAATTACTTTTTTTCCTTAAGTTTTATGCTAAGAGATAATTTTTCATCTTCTGTTTAAAAATAACTCTTCAGCACTCAGCAACTAAAAAAGTACCAAAAATTAGGTGAAAAAGTACTGTCAAAATTATTTTCTTGCTTGGTTGCCTAAAAGCAGGGGCGTCACTAGCCCAATTTTAAGGGGCACGTGCCCCCAATCTGTCCTGGGGTGCCCTGGATCTCTTCCCCAGGGGTGCCCGGCACTGCCCACTGTCCCCTCCTGGCCGCCGCTGACCCCCCCCCCCCCCCCGGCTGTCCCCGCTCAGCGGCGACCAGATGGAGCGGGCGCTAGGTCCTAGCGTACACCGCTGATATGCAGAAGTGACATCACTTCCGCATATTCAGCGTCGGGTCGACCGCTGATCGAGGTCTGCTGGCTGCGAGGTGAGGGGGGGTCCCGATCAATAACTACCTAACGGGGGGGGGGGGGGGGGGGGGGGCGCCTGTCACTCACTATCTACCAGGGGTCCCTGTCACTCACTATCTACCGGGGGTCTCTGTCACTCACTATCTAAAGGGGGTCCCTGTCACTCACTATCTAAAGGGGGTCCCTGTCACTATCTAACGGGGGTCCCTGTCACTATCTAACGGGGGTCCCTGTCACTCACTATCTAACGGTGGTCCCTGTCACTCACTATCTAACGGGGGTCCCTGTCACTCACTATCTAAAGGGGGTCCCTGTCACTCACTATCTAAAGGAGTCCCTGTCACTATCCAAAGGGGGTCCCTGTCAGTCACTATCTAAAGGGGTTCCTGTCACTCACTATCTAAAGGGGGTCCCTGTCACTATCTAAAGGGGGTCCCTGTCACTCACTATCTAACGGGGGTCCCTGTCACTATCTAACGGGGGGCTCCTGTCACTCCCTATCTAACGGGGGTCCCTTTCACTCCCTATCTAACGGGGGTCCCTGTCACTCACTATCTAACGGGGGTCCCTGTCACTCACTAATGGGGTCCCTGTCACTCACTATCTACCGGGGGTCCCTGTCACTCACTATCTACCGGGGGTCCCTGTCACTCACTATCTACCAGGGGTCCCTGTCACTCACTATCTAAAGGGGGTCCCTGTCGCTATCTAACGGGGGGCGCCTGTCACTCCCTAACGGGGGTCCCTGTCACTCCCTATCTAATGGGGGTCCCTGTCACTCCCTATCTAACGGGGGTCCCTGTCACTCCCTATCTAACGGGGATCCCTGTCACTCACTATCTAATGGGATCCCTGTCACTCACTATCTAACGGGGGTCCCTGTCACTCACTATCTAATGGGGGTCCCTGTCACTCACTATCTACCGGGGTCCCTGTCACTCTCTATCTAAAAGGGGTCCCTGTCACTCACTATCTAACGGGGGTCCCTGTCACTCACTATCTACCGGGGTCCATGTCACTCACTATCTAAAGGGGGTCCCTGTCACTATCTAAAGGGGGTCCCTGTCACTCCCTATCTAAAGGGGGTCCCTGTCACTCCTTAATGGGGGTCCCTGTCACTCACTATTTAACGGGGGTCCCTGTCACTCACTATCTACCGGGAGTCCCTGTCACTCACTAACTGGGGTTCCTGTCACTCACTATCTAACCTGGGGGTCCCTGTCACTCGCTATCTAACCTGGTGGTCCCTGTCACTCACTAGCTAACGGGGGTCCCTGTCACTCACCAGCTAACGGGGGTCCCTATCACTCACTATCTAAAGGGAGTCCCTGTCACTATCTAAAGGGGGTCCCTGTCACTATCTAAAGGGGGTCCCTGTCACTCACTATCTAACGGGGGTCCCTGTCACTCCTTATCTAACGGGGGTCCCTGTCACTCCCTATCTAACGGGGGTCCCTGTCACTCCCTATCTAACGGGGGTCCCTGTCACTCACTAACTGGGGTTCCTGTCACTCACTATCCAACCTTGGGGTCCCTGTCACTCGCTATCTAACCTGGGGGTCCCTGTCACTCACTATCTAACCTGGGGGTCCTTGTCACTCACTATCTAACAGGGGTCCCTGTCACTCACTAGCTAACGGGGGACCCTGTCACTCACTAGCTAACGGTGGGTCCCTGTCACTCACTATCTAAAGGGGGTCCCTGTCACTATCTAAAGGGGGTCCCTGTCACTCACTATCTAACGAGGGTCCCTGTCACTCACTAACTGGAGGTCCCTGTCACTATCTAACCTGGGGGTCCTTGTCACTCACTATCTAACAGGGGTCCCTGTCACTCACTAGCTAACGGGGGACCCTGTCACTCACTAGCTAACGGGGGACCCTGTCACTCACTATCTAAAGGGGGTCCCTGTCACTATCTAAATGGGGTCCCTGTCACTATCTAAAGGGGGTCCCTGTCACTCACTATCTAACGGGGGTCCCTGTCACTCACTAACTGGAGGTCCCTGTCACTCACTATCTAACCTGGGGGTCCTTGTCACTCGCTATCTAACCTGGGGGTCCCTGTCACTCACTATCTAATGGGGTCCCTGTCACTCACTACCTAACCTGGGGGGCGCCTGTCACTCACTAGCTAACCTGGGGGTCCCTGTCACTCACTACCTAACCTGGGGGGCTACCATATTAAGGGGGCATTCTGCCTATTTATGTGAAATGCTGTCTATTTATGTGCCTCATGACTGCTGAATTTGTCTTGTTACATAGTTACATTGTTGGGGGCCTCATGATTTGTTGGAGGCCTCATGATTGCTGAATTTGTCTTGTTGGGGCCTCATGATTTGTTGGGGATCTCATGATTGCTGAATTTGTCTTGTTGGGGGCCTTACGATTGCCGAATTTGTCATGTTGGGGGCCTCACAATTGCTGAATTTGTCATGTTGGGTGCCTCACAATTGCTGAATTTGTGATGTTGGGGGCCTCACGACTGCTGAATTTGTCATGTCGGGGGCCTCACCATTGCTGAATTTGTCATGTCAGGGGCCTCACGATTGCTGAATTTGTCATGTCGGGGGCCTCACGATTGCTGAATTTGTCATGTCAGGGGCCTCACGATTGCTGAATTTGTCTTGTTGGGGCCCTCATGATTGCTGAATTTGTCTTGTTGGGGGTCACATGATTGCTAACTGCGAGACTATGGGGAAAGCTGAATCCTTATCATATGAGACAATAGCATTTAACCTACTTTTTTAGCTTTTTAAAACAGAAAATAAGACTGGGAGGTTCTAAAAAATCGAATACATTTTTCAGGAGTAGGATGGATGAAATTGTTTATCTTCACAGTTTATTTTCAACTTGGATTTTCCATAATGTTCATGTATGAGTTAAAACGTTTGTACAGTATTTAGTTTAAATTGCTGTTGCCACTTTGCGATAGATAAGTGACTTTTGGGTTGCAGTTTGGGCACTCGGCCTCCAAAAGGTTCGTCACCACTGTCCTAATCTAATGTCCCACCATTGCTAGGTTCACGTAAATTTGTCTCCTCCAGTTACCACACCTACATTCTGGTCCATGGCCCACCCATTTTTCAGTGCGTCGCAATAAGCGCGCCACACAACGTGATCCTCATATTTTTGGCACGCTAGCTGTAGTGTGCTGACTTCTGCTGCCTACAGTATGTACAGTAATACGCTGTTCTCTAGTGCCTGCACTATGTGCTGATCTACCTCCAGTGTGTACAGTGTAAGGTGTTACTCTGTGCCTTTACTGATTGTAAACCAGCTGTATTGTATTCTGATCCCTGCTACTTTCAGTATGTACAGTATTAGCTGTAAAGCCTGGTACACACATACAATTTTGATTAGCCAATTTTAGCTCTGTTCATCAAATTCATTGTCTGTTGGCCCACTTACTGCACGGGGGTGGTAAAATTGGTCAGTGATTGACCAATCAAAATTGTATGTGCATATACATCTTTGATCTATGCCTATACTGATTGTAAATTATCTAAATAAAGGACAGGGGGCTCCATCCAATATTTCGATGGGCAGGCCCGTTATCTGTAGCTTACACCGCTGCCAAGTTCATGTACATTTGGCCCCACCCATGACCACGCCCACTCACCTCATGGCCACGCCCATTTTTGCCGCTGCGCGCCGCATATACCTCCCCACCTAGTGCCCACAGGTGCCCCCGATCTCCAAGGACCCTAGAAATGCCCCTGCCTAAAAGGCATATTATTGATAAGTTGTGAAAATATCACTTGGGAGAAAAGGTGAATTGGATTGGGCCCAGACAAAAAATGTTCATTTTGCATTGCAGTGTGAACAGAACCTTAAACAATAAGACCCTTTGCTCACCTTTGGGATAGTGTATCCATTAAGCTGTACATCTTTAATTGGTGTGTGAGAGACTCCAAGTGGCACAACTGAAGAAAAACGCTGTATTTCCAGTAGAACAGCCTGTGTATACGGCATCCTCACTTGGTCCTCATAGTCAAGATGGTCTCTGTCTACACGAATGTTATCTATTTCTTCCCGACATTTCTCTGAAAGAAGTAAGCATATTATACTACCTAAAATATGGTTTAACTACTTCTGTACCATCGGTCTCAGGCCCCTTAAGGACCAGAGACTGTTGGTACCGCAAAACGGCGCTTACTGACGATTCACCACACAGACCCGTCACTCCCGCCAGTCACGCCGCTCTGTCCCCACCGCAGGTCCCTCTCTCTGCTGTCTCTATGATGAGGGAGGTCTGTGTGCCAGTCAGGAGCCGCTTTCATTGGATCCTGAAGCTGTCCATCAATGTAAGCCAATGGGATTGGCTCACAGTGATGACAGGGTCAGGAGCCAATTAAATCTGGTCCTGACCCGCTCACAGAGCTCTGCTGTCAATACTGACGGCAGTGCGAGTGATTTGGGACGGGGGCAGAGCGGCGGGACCGTGCGGCGGCGATGTTGAAATCTACGCCATGTCAGGACCGCTCAGCCACAAGCAGGACGTAGATTTCAACTGTGCTGGTCTGAAAGTGGTTAAAGGACCACTATCGAGAAAAATGTAAACATTTTAAATACATGTAAACATATATAAATAAGATGTACATTTCTTCCAGAGTAAAATGAGCTGTAAATAACTTTTCTTTACTTTACAGTAGGTAATAGAAATCTGACAGATCTGAAAGGTTTTGGATTAGTCCTTAGTCCATCACCACATTTTAACCACTCTTACTGTAAAAAAAAACAAAAACAAAAAACCCTCTCTTAATAATTCCTCCATATGCAGGTCGTGTCCCCCAATTATTTGCACAAAACTAGGGACAAAAAAAAACCTCCCCTGCCAAGCTTGTATATTGCAGTGTTCTATTTTTACATGTTAATGAAATCTCCTCTAAACAAGTCCAGTTTATCTAACCTTTCCTGGTTATTGAGACCTTCCATTCCAATGATCAATTTTGTGTCTCACTGCAATGACCTTCCTGTAATGTGGAGCCCAGAACTGTATTCCAAAGACCCATTCGGGCTTTAGCGGAAAAAGCCAAGGCCATTTGGTCCATGCTACTGTGCATGCACGGGCCAATGGTCTTTTGGGGGACGTGGCATAGAAACGGCCTGGTTAAGAGGATGGTGGAAGCCTCTGGAATATCCAGCTGTTTCCATCTCATGAGGCAAGTACCCCTTTGGGGGGGGGGGGGGGGGGGGGGCACTTTTTGTTTTCTTATAGGTGCACTTTAAAGCCTTTCTTTTCAGCTTCATTTTATCTCTAACCTCCATAGCTGAGTTTTTTTTATTCAGTTTTGTTTCCATACAAGATACACAGTATATACTACAATATTCATTGAGAATATTTTTGTTTGCCATTTCCCTTTAGTGTCCGTCCCTTGTAGTATATAATTCCAGTCCAATGAACTTAGTGTGTCCCTGAGTTGAGTTCAACTTTGCTTTCCTAAAATTCATAGTTTTAGTTGTACTACTGCTCCACGACCTGTTAATCACCAGATCAAACATTATCATTTTGTGATCACTATTCTCCAAATGTTCTTGAACTTGCACATTTGATACAAGTGACCAAATCCAGTAATGCATTTCCTCTAGTTGGTTCAGTTACCTGTAAGGCCTGGCAGATCTCTCGTCTTCCTTGAGCCTCTATACCCCAATCTAATACCATGCTCTTCACCTATAATACGCCAAGCACCCGCGTGAACAGGAGGTCAGTGCGCCTACCCGACTACTTCAGCATGCAAGGTATAGAGACTGAGGCTGGGAAGACAAGAGTACCACCAGAGCCCACAAAGCACGACTAGGCAGCTGGGTAATATCAGGTAATAGTGTGAAATGCACTTGTGGAGGAGACAACACAGATCACAACAGGAGCTATGAACTAAGGAGCAAGATTGCTCAGAGCGACCACAGCTCCGAGCTTCCGATAACTGCCACAATAGACAAAATGGTTGATGGCTGATTTCCACCACACTGAATATACAGGGACAGATAAACAGACAGACATGAAGGAATGTTTGCCAATCTAAT
>NC_090656.1:171539825-171542325 GCF_040937935.1 Hyperolius riggenbachi | reverse complement strand
ATGGGGTGTATGGGTACCCCAATTTTTTTTTAATTGTCTATATTTTGCAGCAGGGGTTCTGTATGTTTAGAATTTGAGGTGGTCGGGAAATCTCATTTTTTGCATGGTTCTGGAGGTTTGTGATGGCTCTGAGACAACAGAACAAAGGGGCGCAGTGTATAGCTGACAGCATGGTGGTGCAAAGGTTAGCCCTCTTGCCTTGCAGCACTGGGTCCCCGATTTGAATCCTAGCCAGGTCAACATCTGAAAGGAGTTTGTATGTTCTTCCTGTGTCTGTGTGGGTTTCCTCCTGGCACTCTGGTTTCTTCCCATACCCCAAAAATTATATGTTAATTGGCTTCCCCCTAAAATTGGACCTAGACTATGATACATTTACTACATGATACCTACATAGACATATAGTTATGGTAGGATTAGATTGTGAGCTCCTCTGAGGGACATTTAATGACAAGACAATGTATACTCTGTACAGTGCTGCATAATATGTTGACGCTATATAAGTACTTAAATTAATCAAAACATGATTTACAGGACATTTACTTAGCACAGAATTCCCACAAAAGGCCAAAATCTGAATTATTATTATTTTATTATTATTTTTTATTTATATAGCGCCAACATATTCCGCAGCGCTTTATAATCTGAATCTTGAATCTTCCCACCAAGAAGTTACAATCCCCAGCTTCACAGGAAAATAAACCACAAGTCCCAGTAGCTCTATAAAAGCAGAAAAGCAAGAGATCTGCAACTCAGAAGCCAGCAGTCCTCATCAGCCCCATTACCCAGTATTGGCTTCACAAGTCCACATGATCCAACTGATTGAAGGAGAGTACATCAGTCCAAAGCACAGGACCTGCGTGCTCCATAATGGCACTCTGTTTCCAGGTTTCCTTTGCTGTGGCTTCCCAGGTGGGGAGTGGCTGTATCCTTCTAAGGAGACAGGAAATATCCTGAGTGTGGGGGAAGGTGACATTCCTTACATAATAGTGTATAGTTCCAAAGTCTAAATGCCCAGTCTAGATGTCACCACTAGATGGCACAAGTTGCCTATTTTCAGGCTATAGCTAACTGCGGTTTGGGTTTTCTCTATTTACAATGCTTCTCATTGAGAGGTTAATTGTTCAGTTTGGAAATGTTGCCACTGGGGGATGGGATTTTCTACTTTTAAAGAATATTTCTTATGGATATAGTTGTTACATTAGGTAAAAATGGCAGCCATACAGCCACTAGCTTACCACACATATAACCAATGTTGGGGTGAACGGTTGCACTGAGTTTTCTATTTTTGTATGAGGGTACTCATTTTGCATTAGGTTTCTGATTGGGAGTGCCAGGTTATCCATCAGTTTTGGGGGTTCAGTGTGGAACCCCACTTTCCTGGAAGTGCTTTGATAATATATATATATATATTATATATTATTTTATATAGGGCTTCTCATTACTTTTCACCAATGTACAGAACATAATTGTGACCTTAGGTGTTCTAAAGTTCTTTGTTGGGAACTTAGTATCTGGAATGTCATTTCAATATATATATATATATTTTCAATTCATAAGAGAAAATAAAAACTGTGAGTGTACATTCAAAATATCATATTTAGCTAGCAGGAAAAAAGCTCAGACTTTCTATTACCTGAGATCTCACCACTAGATGGTACAAGCTGCCTTTTTAAGGCTGTAGCTCACTGGGGGATGGGCTTTTCTCCATTTACAATGCTTCTCATGGAGATGTGATTTGACCTCTTAAAACAGAAGGGAACTTGCACTAATTCAGGTCCAAGGGCTCTGTTCCACTTGCAATCGCTAGAGTTTCTGCTAAACGCTAGCGCTTGCAATTCAGCAAAAGTCCCAAATTTTGTGCCGATTCCCCAATGTTTGCGATCACGATTTTGCTATGCTATGCACTGCATAGCAAAATTGTGCCAATAATCGTTCCTCCGCGCGTTCGTATTCATGTAAAAAACGAATTGCGGTAGTGGAAATAGCCTACCACGATTCCTATGTTATTTAGCAAACCCTAGCGATTGTAAAATCGCTAGCGGTTTGCGATTTTGCGATTCAGCAAACGCACTAGTGGAAAAGAGCCTTAACTGAACATCTGTGGTCACCCACAATGCATGGCTACTGAATATGCAATTATGTCTTTATGCCCCTGTAAGCCAGGTTATTATTATTATTATATATTATGAATTCCATGGTCCACCTTCTCATAACCTTCACAGTTGATACATTTGTGATGTGACTGGACAGCTTCTGCACTGAAAGTTTGCACAGCAGAAAAATATGAAGGGCTGTAGATACACTAGTGATAGGTTTCACAAAGGGAGGGTTTTTTTCTGTATTTTGTCACTAATTATGTATCTTGTATATTAGTGTACACCATTGTCTGTATTATTATATACCCCATGTTTGTTTCTTACTTTGTACAGCGCCACGGAATATGTTGGCGCTTTATAAATCAATAATAATAATAATAATAATAGGACATAAATATTTGACA